>NC_064633.1:404788837-405091441 GCF_023864275.1 Schistocerca cancellata | reverse complement strand
TTCGCTTTATTTTCAAATTGCTCTGATTTTCCCACCGTTGTGATTTTGTGAGATGCAAAATGGAGGAAATATATCATCACTTACTCATTTTGAAATATGAACTCTTGAGTATAAGAGAAGGGTCTTCTGTGACGCGCCACATCTTTTTCATTTTGTATCGACTCCTAGTGGAGTTTGTTCGCCAATTGCGTGAACCTACTGAGCAGCGTAAGCAAACTCCTGCCGAATAACTCAACTCTGTTTCTGTCTCATTCTACTTTGTTAGGGTCCTAATTTGACGATGAATATTCAAGAGTAGGCAGAACGGTCTTTTTGGAAGCGACGCAAAGCATACGTGACTTATATTCGATAGGGATCTTACATCTAATATGTTTGGCACTACTCCATTAAAAATAAATACATGTGGTCATTTCATAACAAAACAAATCAGTCCACCTTTTTTTCCAAGGCACTTGATGGTTACAACTGATTCCCATGACTCCTCTGCGCTCTTGTATCAAATGGTACTTCTCTTTGTGCACTCACACGCATAGCTTTACTTTTATGAATACTAAGAGTCAATCACTTGCAGGTCTCCTTGTGTTTTTTGACGTGTTGAGACCGATGTGACCTTCTTCCAACCAAGTGAGTGGTATGCGAATAGCTTTGAACAGATAAACTCTTATCTGGCTGGTCACTTAACCTCAATGGAGTACGTTTTGATTAACAATGGTCCTATCACGCTGCCTTGAAAGCACAATGGACGTTACATTTCCTTCCGAAAATAAAGCATTTTACGTTGTAGGCTGTATATTTATATCATTCTTTTACTGTGATACTGGCTAGTTTCGCCAACTACGTCATTATAAAGAACACTCACATTAACAATAAGCACCATGTCGCACGAAATATGGCATGCGAATCAAATTGTCAGTGAAAATGTGAAGCCCTAAATGAATAGAATAACTGTATGTACAATAAACAATACAAACGAAACAGCTGTATGGTATGTAGAATATATTAACACAGTACAACTTGAGGACGACAACTCAGTCTTTCCATTTCAGCACAACACCGTGACATGTACGAAATGCAAAGCTGACTGATGTTACTAGTAGATAAGTTGCGGTTCGCACATGATGTGATGTGACAGTGCAGTGAAAAGATGGAATCTTCGCTCTCAAGTTATACTATAATGTGGACTTTTCTCATCTTTTACAGCTCCTTCATTTGTGTTCGATACAGAGAAAATTTTTTATTCGTGTGTGGCTTCGCTTGTAGATCGATAATTTGATATGTACGCCGCATCTCGTGATACATGGTGCATACTGCTAATGCTTATGTGCTCGGTAATGACATGGCAGTCGATATCGGCCAATAGCACAGCAATTAAGTGATATCAATATATAGTCTGTAACGGGCGAAATATTTCGAGGCTATGCACCCACACAGAAGCACTAAATTTTACTTCTCACTAAGTTTTTCAGTTAAGAAAGATCCCCTCAGTTCTGGTTCAAATGGCTCTGAGCACTGTGGAACTTAACTTCTGAGGTCATCAGTCGCCTATAACTTAGAACTACTTAAACCTAACTAACCTAAGGACATCACTCACATCCATCCCCGAGGCAGGATTCGAACCTGCGACCGTAGCGGTCGCTCGGTTCCAGACTGTAGCGCCTAGAACCGCACGGTCACATCGGCCGGCCGCTCATTTCCGTTCGATTCCTTTTCCTCAGGTGTCAGTGAACATCGTTCAGGAGGTCTGGAAACACGGCATCAGCTTGTGGCGTACGTTCGACTACACTGTCTTCTGCATCAAAAGCTACGGAATGTGATGTGACATTACGTTCAATCTGAATTTCGTGCGGGGTGGATTACTTCATTTTGACACAGTGGATTTGGTGCATAAGTTAGTAGCGTTTTTGCCTTATCTTAGCAAATACAACAGATACACATAACAGAGGCTTCAGTCATTAATGATATATTCTCCTTCATAATTTACAGCAGTTTGCCAACGCAGGGGTAACTTTCCGATTTCGCGGCTGTAGAAGTCAAGTGCTTTTAAGATGAAAAGCTCCTAGACCCACTTTCGGAGCGCATTTTTACCTGGGAGGGAAGTTTCTTGAAGGCTGTTTGACAGAGAGCGGAATAGGTGAACATCTGAATGCATAACGTTAGCTTCTGTGGAGGCGAATAAGTCATCGTACGGGAACTTGCTGCATTTCTTGGGCTCAGCCATTTCTCGTCACCAGATCTTTATCTTTTTCTTGAAACCAGTTGGTTTTTCAATTTAATTGTTTGCTACATCAAATATCCTCTTCGTTAATCTTTTGCTATTCTTTCTATGTATGCATCTATAGAATGTCAGTCGACGTTTTATGATGTCTAAGAATCTGTCTGTGTTTTCGTGAGATTCTCTGATTCCTCTCAGCACCCTACTGTCATGTCTGTGTACTTTTTTGGTGTCTGTTTGTTGCCTGATCCTCAGATTATGGTCATTGCTCATGCATAGAGTACTCCTGGTAGTACAATTGTACTGTAGTGCCTGGATATAGCGCGTCTCGAAATTATTCTTATCTGGTACGGCTTCCATGCAAGTTTGTACGCATTCACAAGTTTCTCAGGTCGTCCTGTTGGGTTGCTCCATGATTTGGTAGTTTTTTTCCATAAATTTAATAAACACAACAGATACACTTAAAAGAGAGTCTGTTCATCAACAGCATATTCTCCTTTATTTACAACAGTCTGGCAACACTGTGGTAACCTATGGATTCCGCGACTGTAGGAATCACGTGGTTTTGAGGTGAAGAAATGCAGGAAGTACTTTGAATGTTGTTCGATAGACAGCGGAATAGGTGAAAACCTCTGTCCGTCTGAGACACCTAGGACATATCCGAAAGAACAGATACAATCTTCGTATAGATAAGGCTTACCGGCCAATGATCTTCAGTGCGCACGGACTCACATTGCCCGAACACTTACGGGAATCTGTAGTTTGACTGCCGCGAGTAATGAGTATAGAGGGCAGGGGCACTATTATAAATCTAGTGTGTGGACAGTAAGATGGGATGCGGGTCTTCGGGGAGTGTGCCAGAGACAAGTCCCTGCATACGCGCTATCCCCTGTGTTATCGGCGGCTCACCGAGGGGTAGAGCGTCTGCCATATAAGCAGGAGATTCCAGGCTATAGTCCCTGTCGGGGTACACATTTTCAACTGTCCCCGTTGATATTTATCAACGCATGTAAGCAGCTAAAGGTCTATATGTCATTGTAATTTCATTCTTCATTCTTTGGCGGTGCTACTACTTCCTTTACTCTGCCCGTATTTCGCTGTTTTATTCTTTTCTTTGCTTCAGATTTCGTATTCTTTATTTTGTTTCTGAATTTATCTCTTTCGTTTATTGTTTCCCTAATGATTCCTCCTTGTTGAAGGTCTTCTTCTAATTCTTGAAACGAAATGGGTTTTCTTA
This sequence comes from Schistocerca cancellata, assembly GCF_023864275.1. Classification (NCBI taxonomy): domain Eukaryota; kingdom Metazoa; phylum Arthropoda; class Insecta; order Orthoptera; family Acrididae; genus Schistocerca; species Schistocerca cancellata. The sequence goes on along the minus strand of NC_064633.1, from coordinate 405,087,992 downwards.
ATTGAAAGGTCTGCTAAATCAAATATCCTTTTAGTGTTCATCCTACGCATGTGTCCTATATATGTGCCCACAGAATGTTATTGAGTGGCTTCTGATGATGTATAAGAGTCAGTCTGTGTGTTTGCATAATTCTTTGGCTGATCTCTTCAGCCATATACCATCTCTGTGTGCTCCTCCTAAAATATATTCTAATAATTTTACTTCTTCGTTTCTCGTGATGCCTGATGCTACGACTTTGGTCGTTTCTGGAGTGTAGAGCGCTTCTGGTGGTATAACTATACTCTATTGCCTGAGTTTGACCTGCCTCGAAATGTTTCCTTTATTTTAGTGCGTTCATGTCACTTGGTACACTTTCTACAGTTTTCCTGTTCGTTGTATGTTGGATGCGTTGTTTAATACTCGTATTATGATATATTGCCCAAGATGTATGAATTTCTCCACTCTGATAAAGCTTCAAAAATTTGTGTGCATCGCTTGTATGTTGTTCCTTCTTCCCATGTAACGCGTTTTTATATGTGATATCTCTAGACCTTTTTTGGCGGAAACTTTATGTAATTATTCTGGTACTTCTTCTCTGATGTTGCTGAGTATTTCCACGTCATTTGCAAATGCCAGGAATTTTATGATTTTCTGATTCACACACGTCCTTCCTAACTGAATCCCTTTTACTTATCTTCCCGTTGTCCGATAACTGTATTGATGTCCATGTTGAATATGAGCGGTGGGAGATCTTCTCTTTGTCCAAACCGCTGTATGTATCTTCAAAGGCTCAGAAATTTCTCCCATCAACTTTAATTTTAATGTGGTTCTGTAAGTGTTTGTTGTATGAGTGTCCTAGTGTTTCTGAATATTCCATGTCCTTCTAGCCTATCAAAGGAAATCTCCTCATTAAGAAGTTGTAGGCTTTCTCTCTGACTTTCAGCAGCGTTCACAGCTTTCAAAACTGTTCAGTAAAGGATATTCATTTTCTGAAGCTTGCTTGGCATTTGTACTAGCTTCTGGTTCTAAGGAATGAGTTGGAGAGAATTTTGTAAGTGACTGTAAGTACCGAGATAATTCTGTATTTTTATTCTTGTGGAAATTTCCCTGTAGTCAATATTTCTGTTAGAATTTTATAATTTTCCTTTGTGCCTTTTTCGCCTTTGAGTTTCTATATTACGGAGATAGTTCCGTTTCCTCCAGAGCTGCGTAGTTTTTTATTTCATCTCCTCTATCTCTGTGACTGTTGGCGAATTCGAATGTGGTTTTAGTATTGATTTCGTATAGTATATCCTTAGGCTTCTAGTAATCGGGTCAGTTATGAAAGTATTTTGTAAGATTTTTGCCGTTTACTTTGGTATTTGTTTCCAGAGATCCATGTGTTCTTTTGAAGCAGATATTTCGAGACTGATAATTCTTTATATCTTCCTTAAATATTCTGTAAATTGTGTTATTCCCCTTGCAGTCTTTCCCGATTTCATTGTGTCTACTTTCGTCGTATGTCCTTTCCACTCTTCAAACATCTTTTAAGGATACTCTCTAGATTTTGTGGAAATCGTAGCATGTTCCTGTTGTTCTATTCCTGCTAAACCTCTTCCATGCCAATATTCTACGTCCAGTGGCCCTATCACAAGTTGCGTTCAGCCATCTACGTTTGCGTTACCTAGGAGGTTAAATCCAACGCACTGCTTTCTGAATTGCCTTTGCTAGGTCTGTCCTATTTTCCGTTGTATTTTGATAAGTTGTTCAATAATTTAGTCTTTGTTTATCTTCAAGTAATCTGGGTCTAATCTTATAATTTTTGCTCTTTGTCGTCCTTCTGTTCCTTGGCTTAATCTTTACTTACGGACTCGAAGAATCATTTGCATGTTCTCATGTTTAGAACTTCTATGGGATTTTTGCTTGTTATGACTATGTCATCTATTTAGAATTCTTCCCATATGTTTTTAGGCGTTTTCCATGTTGGGAGTTTTCATTTTGGCTGTTGAAATTCCGTTGATAATTTTCTTAAGTTAAAAGTAATGACTGTAATGTATGAGTTCTCTCCAGTATTGTTGGTGTGTTTGTAGGCTTTGTATGGGCCTGTGATCCGCTTGTACTTTTTCTCTTTGAATAGTTGTGCTTTGAAGACTGCTAACACATTAAAAGGAACATAAACGATTTTGAGCACAAGAAACTTTTTTTTTAGGTTACTAGTTTCAGTCTGTTTTAGGCCATGTTCAGCCCTCATACCACGACGGAAGGTGGTGCCGGTGAACAGAGCAGGCGTTACGACTCCACGAGCGCTAACTGCAATTAGAGTTCGTAGAGTCGTAACTGAAACCGATAACCTTGCGGTCGAATTGTTTATGTTCATTTTAAAGTGATAAAAATAGTTGTACTCCAAAAGAAATATTCTCCAAAATTACTGACCCTTGAACAATTTTAACACGCCCTTCTGGCATTTTGTTTCGTATTTCCTGCACGTCTTCCGGAAAGTCTTTGGCTTCTTGTGGTTTCTTTCTCTTGTGACCGTGCATGTGCATTGATGACTGTACACTTGCTGTGCAGGCTATTGTGGAGAGTCTTTCTGATACTGAACTGACGTCGAGGATGTTGTCTATGACTGATTAGCGTACCGCACATACTGTGCCAAAATTGTCGGTGTGACTCTTCTGACAGTAGATTTTCCTTCATGTACCCTGTAGTGTCGTGTGACGAAGTTGTTTTCGTATGCGAAACGCGTCTCTTGAATTGTGAGGATTTTTCTAGAACATCCGTAAACTGTTTAAGTTTGCATAACTTTAGCATGGTGCCAATATAGTGTTAGCGAAGAGGTTTCGAGGAGCTCCAACTCTTCCCTTGTTGATGACGTTCCTGGTCAAAATGGCTCAAAAGAGGAAAGGCCGCTGGACCTCATGGGATATATAGCGTCCCAAGTGCTATATTACGAAAAGACTTAAAAAACAGTATTTGTAAAAAAGACACATTTAAAAATGGAATAATATACTTTTATCATGTAGCTGTAAAAAAATAATTTCTCTGTCTAAGTTTCGAATGCAAAGAAATATAACAAAGTGATCTAAAGAGACGACAAGATACGCTCCTTTGTTAATTTTTTAGTCGTTTTCACTTCTTCTCTTGTCTTGATTGCGTGTATAGACGGACATCTTGCGACTGCTGGCAAATGTAAACATATTTGTATGAGTTAAACAGGTAATACATTGATTTACTAATATTGTGCACTTTTAATTTGTAAGAGGTGATCCCGATTTCATGTCCGCCTTCCTTGAATTAACCTGCATTCAAGTAATTTACAGTTCAACAATCGCAGCGGCCGATGCAGCCAACGACGCCATTACGTGGCGATATTAACTTATGGAAAATTAGCGGAAGCTAAAAACTCGCCCGCTATTGACATAATTTTAATTTTTCTCCACAGCCACCCGACGTTGCAGAAAATACGTAGCTTTAAGATTCTTATTTTCAGTACCATAGCCGAGAGCCAGAGCCTGTACTCGGACTACAATACAATGGTTAACGGAGGTAAGAAAAAATACTCTCGCGCGTGTGTGGGCCGCAATTGTAATTAATAACTAAAGATTTCTTGCTTTAAAGTGAACTGACTTGCCGAAGAAATTAATATGAAAAGTTTATTCCATTGTTCAGCTTGTATGCTCATCTTTAATATTCAGCGAGTCTAACATTCATTAACGTAACAAATAATCTGAGATTAATATTGTTAAAAAATAGAACTTTAATCATAATTCAAAATTAAATGAAATATCATTTTTAATTAAGGCCCACCACGTAAGTCGGCAACAATAAAAAAATAATAATAACAATAATAATATATTAAATTACGACGGCCGACGGACGCGAGAGATACCAGTTCGATTTTACACAGAGTACGCGAAGGAACTTGCCCCCCTTCTTGCAGCGGTGTAACGTAGGTCTCTAGAAGAGCGTAGCGCTCCAAAGGATTGGAAAAGGGCACAGTTCATCCCCGTTTTCAAGAAGGGACGTCGAACAGATGTGCAGAACTATAGACCTATATCTCCAACGTCGATCAATTGTAGAATTTTGGAACATGTATTATGTTCGAGAATAATGACTTTTCTGGAGACTAGAAATCTAGTCAGTAGGAATCAGCATGGGTTTCGAGAAAGACGGTCGTGTGAAACCCAGCTCGCTCTATTCGTCCACGAGACTCAGAGGGCCATAGACACGGGTTCCCAGGTACATGCCGTGTTTCTTGACTTCCGCAAGGCGTTCGATACAGGTCCCCACAGTCGTTTAATGAACAAAGTAAGAGCATATGGATTATCAGACCAATTGTGTGATTGGATTGAAGAGTTCCTAGATAACAGAACGCAGCATGTCATTCTCAATGGAGAGAAGTCTTCCGACGTAAGAGTGATGTCAGGTGTGCCGCACCGAGCGAGGTGGCGCAGTGGTTAGACACTGGACTCGCATTCGGAAGGACGACGGTTCAATCCCGCGTCCGGCCATTCTGATTTAGGTTTTCCGTGATTTCCCTAAATCACTCCAGGCAAATGCCGGGATGGTTCCTCTGAAAGGGCACGGCCGACTTCCTTCCCCATCCTTCCCTAATCCGATGAGACCGATGACCACGCTGTCTGGTCTCCTTCCTCAAAACCAACCAACCAACCAACCAGGTGTGCCGCAGGGGAGTGTCGTAGGACCCTTGCTATTCACAATATACATAAATGACCTTGTGGATGACAACGGAAGTTCACTGAGGCTTTTTGCGGATGATGCTGTGGTATATCGAGAGGTTGCATCATTGGAAAATTGTACTGGAATGCACCTGCAGCGAACTGACGCATGGTGCAGGGAATGGCAATTGAATCTCAGTTTAGACAAGTGTAATGTGCTGTGAATACACAGATAGATAGATCCCTTATCATTTAGCTACAATATGGCAGGTCAGCTACTGGAAGCAGTTAATTCCATAAATTATCTGGGAGTACGCATTAGGAGTGATTTAAAATTGAATGATCATATAAAGTTGATCGTTGGTAAAGCAGATGCCAGACTGAGATTCATTGGAAGAATCCTAAGAAAATGCAATCCGAAAACAAAGGAAGTAGGTTACAGTACGCTTGTTCGCCCACTGCTTGAATACTGCTCGGCAGTGTGGGATCCGTACCAGATAGGGTTGATAGAAGATATAGAGAAGATCCAACGGAGAGCAGCGCGCTTCGTTACAGGATCATTTAGTAATCGCGAGAGCGTTACGGAGATGATAGATAAACTCCAGTGGAAGACTCTACAGGAGAGACGCTCAGTAGCTCGGTACGGGCTTTTGTCAAAGTTTCGAGAACATACCTTCACCGAAGAGTCAAGCAGTATATTGCTCCCTCCTACGTATATCTCGCGAAGAGACCATGAGGATAAAATCAGAGAGATTAGAGCCCACACAGAAGCATACCGACAATCCTATTTTCCACGAACAATATGAGACTGGAATAGAAGGGAGAACCGATAGAGGTACTCAAGGTACCCTCCGCCACACACCGTCAGGTGGCTTTCGGAGTATGGATGTAGATGTAGATGTAGATGTAGGTCCGATGACCATGAACGTCCAATACATTTAGTGCGTCCTGGGGTGGGTGAGTAAATTAGTGATGTTCTGTCATCCAGCGCCCATTGACCAGGAAAAGAAGTTCACAACACCAAAAAACAATTAATGTAAAGTATCGAAATTTCGAGAATACATTTATTTAGGTAATGAAATTGTGGTTAGCATTATGAGATCACAAAGAGATAAGGCAATGCAAATGTGAAATGCTGACACATTAATAACCGCTGTAACCGCCAGGTTGTTGAGTGCAAGCATGCAGACGTGCTTGCATTGTGTTGCAAAGATGCCGGATGTCAGTTCATGGGATTAGATCCATGGTTGTTGCACTTGGTCGGTACTATAGGGACAGTTAATGTTCTTTATGAATGACGTCATTGTCACCCGAGGACGTCCCATATGTGCCAGATTGGAGACAGATGTGGTGATCGAGCAGTTCAGGGCAACATGTCGGCAGTCCGTAGAGCATGTTGAGTTGCCACAGCGTATGGACGTGAGTGTTATCATGTTGGAGACCGTCATGAAGCGTAAGTGTGATTTTCTTTTTCATAAGGTTTCTGTAGAAACAGACCCATGTAACAGTTCCATTTGATGCCATAGGACTAGTTTGTGTATTCTCTGAGATGGTGGTTAACGGCTTTTCACTTTGTCACTGCCCCTGAGATGGTTTTTATCACGTAAATTTTCTTGTTAGGGGCAGAGTAATAGTGTGGAATTGTTAGGTTTACTACCATTACTTAGTGTTTTGTTTTTAACCAACATTCTTTCGGGACAATGTGGAGGTGAGGGGTGGGAAGGGGGTGGGGGTGGGTTGACAAGTTCCACCACGAACTAAATATCAGCTTGGAAAATTTTGTGTCGTCATTTATTTTAAAGGACTAATTTGATGATTTCCCATCTTTTGTCTGTTTTTGAAACTATAAAATGTAAACACGTTTTTCACCGTTAACAGTTTCCGATGTGCTTTACAACGCAGTGTTGTGGGTTACTTAATGAGCCCTTGTCCCTTGTGGTAATCATTTGTCTGCACTTCTCATGCATTCGTAATTCTTCGAAACTGCATGTTTGTGGGCATTTGTTAGTTGTAACAAGTTCTTGAAATGATTGTCGGAGGTTGGTTGCTTAAATTGCATTTCCATTTTGATAAAAGCTTCCACTAAATTTTGATATTCACACCTTGCGCAAAGTGGCCTTTTGCGCTTTTTGTAAATAGAATTTACTAAACTTAATCTAGATTTAACTGGCCCAGGATCTTATCACTCCACACATCCTATCCTACCGTTTCAAATATATTTCAATCGAACTTCTTCTAGATAGAGTCGTTTTCCGACAGTCAGGTTAGGCTAAGCGTGGTTACTTTGTATGTTTGTGCGCACCCAAAGGAAGAAAGTACTGCTTCCATTACGTAACGTAGCTGCTAATGACCACTGAATGTAGTGGCTATTGGATTTCGCTGCATTAACACGACTCAGCACGTCATTGCCGCTAGCTAGTAAAGATTGCGTAAGAACGCTTCACTTACAATAAGTTATACATCGTGACTCAAAAATTATAGGGAATTCCGTACAGATTCCTGTGAAATTACATAATTTCATGCCCGACATTATTTACATAGAATTTCCTTAAGACAATCCTTTTTTGTGGGGAATACTTCAATTTCATGACTACTGCCAGCAGTAGATGCCACTATGAAGATTGCGCACTTCAACATAAAAACGTCCACTCTTCTTTGTTATTTTTAAGATTACTAAGACGAAAACCTGGAATTCTACTCTGGACAATATAATAGTGGTCGATTAACTAACCTTTAGAAATTGTACGCAAGCTAGTAATTACAGTATGATTTTCAACTGAAAAGTCAAGATTTAAAGTCTCTGTATTGGAGCTTAAAAGCTGCTATTAGCACCGTTTTAGGGATTCCTTAACTCAATCAGTCAAACGGAAAGCTTATAGGATCACACTTGTGGCAGTCTGAATGTATGTCGGTTAACATCCCTTCGCTCAGGAACGGGTAGGGGCATCACGTTCTAATTTACGTCTTTTACTAAGGTCTACGGTCCATTGGAATTGTAAAAAATTCAAGTTTCCAAATCAATGCAGTCAAAGGATAGGGTTACTTATGTCACATATTTTCAGACTCGCAAACTCACGCATTGAAACTTATAGCGGAACTACGTTTTACACAGTTTCATACTGAATCGTCAGAGCGAATCCTACTAGCACTTGTCAAGCTTTTAATTTCTTTTTAGCTTTGCTTACTAAAATAGTGATCTGATAACTCGTCATATCCACCGGATAATAGCTTTGTGCCATAAACAGAACATTTCAGTTTTCCGAAATCACAGCTAGGACAGCTGAAAGTGATTTAAGAACGAACTCCACGCATTTGGTAGCAGCTAGTCGTGGTCACATATAGCTCCAGCGAAGTGCTCCGTACACCGTCCGCGACCATATATATGTACAGGAGCGCTGCAGAGGGGCCAACTAGACCTCCACCGGCACCATTTGTTTTCAAACATTCAGGTAACCATATGGAATTCCACAATGCAGTTCCAGAATATAGCGAAGAAAGCAGTTCCTACATCGTTCTCTATTTCTTTATTTATTTTCGTGTCAAGGATCTGAAATTAGTACGGTAATTTTAGAGCAGTAACAAAACACACACTCAGATTATTTACGTACGAAGAGCCAATTAAAAGACTTTTTAATAAAATACAGACAGAAAATATAACAATAAAAATGCAGATAGTAATATATACTGGCTGAATAAGAATTTATAAAATATAGACAGGAATATAAAAAACAGATAAACAGGAACCAAATAACCTTTAACCATCGCGAAGATTGGCCTTGTAGGGGACTAGCTGAAGATTTCCCTGCCCATAGTTCCCGTCAACAGTGTAGTCAGTCAACTTGTGGATAGTAAGAATTACCCTTATTAATCACGCCTGGGGAGGTTCATGAAGTCTTTAATAGAGGTTGGTCATTCGCTATTAAGCTAACTGATGTTAAGAAGTACTTAGAATCAGAAGGTAATGGGATTTAAACCGTAAAACAAGTGAAGTCGCTCAAGTCACACAAATTGACGCCACTATTGAATGTTATCCTCACTGATATCGTCTTCAACTTCTGATCTGTCAGCCGACATACGTCACCAATATGAACCCCTTGAAACCGAAATAATTTATACTTGGAAGACAAAATGAAATATCATGGCTTGTAAACAGTAATGCATTGTTACAGATTACATAAGGTCAAATCTAAAATACTTTATACCTTGCATGTATAAGTGAGTATGTCGCATATTAGTAGCAACAATATTTTGAGAAACTGAACACTGGCAACACTTCATTTAGTAAGGGATTTTTATTTAACCTTTTAATAATACACTGATACATTTACATGACTGAAATTGAAAAACGTATAGTAGTATACTTTTTCAATAATTGTATATAATACAATATAGCCTTATTCATGAAATTCTCGGAAGCAGTTTGTTTTCTTGCTTACATACAGATGAACGTTACAGTTACTACACTTGAACAATGTCTGTTCTTTACCATTTGGTATTTTGCGTCTTTTATTGTGTCCGTAATCTGAGGCCAATGATATCCTACATCAGTTGCGGTAGGCTCTCGTTGAACCTGTTGTCTCGTATTCAGTTGTTCTGCCTATATACTAACAGAAGGCCTTTCTCACGTCATTATTTTTCGTGTCTCTTTTCTGCTTGCGATGTTCCTGTGTTTCTGTGGATTTGAATTTGAATAGATCACATTATTTTTTACAGGGATTATGAATTTGTCACAGTTCCTTTGAAACGTGGTACACAAACGTTGACATCTCTGTTTGTATTTAGTGGGGCACGAGCCCTCAGGCACCCATAGCTGATGAAAAAAGCTTCGTAGTATTATCAGTACATCAGAATTTCCACATCGCAGTGAAAATGAAGTGGGATCAGTGAAAGCAACTTTGAAATCGGTGTTCGTATGAGTTACTGGAAATCTGTAATAACACAAATGGTCACTAAAGTATTCTGTAGCTACAAATCAACTGAAAGTTTTGCATTCATATCACATGGTTTCATCTCTTTCATGTGCCCAAAATATTACACAAACGTCTAATAATGCATATTTTACGTAAATATTATTTTTGGAAACTATTTGTAGTGCAGATAGTTTATTACATCGAAATGTGATTTACATTACGCTACAGATACAATAGGGCAAATAAATAATTTTCAGAACTGATCACACCTCATTATGCTGCAATAATTCTCAAAATAATAAAGGTAACTTACCGCGTGTCTTCGTGTGGCTGTGTGTGTGTCACGGAAAAATGTGCGAACAGGAAGTCGCTCTAGAAGTAGCCGAAACAGTCAGGAGACGAAAGCACATGTCAGAGGCGATAGAATCCTCTAATACAATCTGCACCTACCGTCGCTGCCATTCAAAAATAAGTAACCTCCGACTTGTAACTGTTGGTCTGGTACGATTCGAATTAGCGGCACTCGGCGTTAAGTGGTTAAAATGACCATCGAGAAGGCCAGAGGAAAGCGAGAAGGCACTCCACAATACTTCAGATGGGAGGGTCTCAACCAAGTGGTTGATTAATGCAATATGTTATTTCGATATGAATTGTGTGCGAAGGCGAAAGAGAAGAATGAAAACCCTGCACCACGTGTCAAATCTTCCTACACCGAGAAAGCTGTCCACTACAAATGTCTGCAAGATTTACTTCCGTTTAAAAAACGGCTGTGAACTTTGACACAAAACGCAGAACTTATGCCACAGACCTAGCAGCACACGGCCATCCAACAACAGCAGCAAACTAGAGACTACAACCACAGAGCAGGTAGTGATGCGCTGCCCACATCGTAAACCATCTGTTACCGATAAATTTACAAGACCAGTAGAGAAGATCAATGAGAACCTGTGCAGTCCTTCCGTAGATGTCAGACCAGGCCTTGCAGCTACAATAACCTACACCACACAGAGACTGGTTGTCGTTCCGGCGAAGTAATCGTCAGCCCACCTATCCATAACCGCATAGCGTGAAGTTTGTCATTCAGAGGCATTTGTAGCAAATATCCACTGAAGTACGTTGCTTCCAGACCTCAGTCCGACTGTTGTCAGATGGAACTACAATGGCATCCACACACAAGGTACTGAATCCTGACAGTTTATCAGGAATGCTTTGATATCAGCCTCGTCCACACCTGAAGCCTGGAGTCTAGGTCAACATACGAGATTTAAGGTATTACCGGAACGACTGGCTGACTGCTGAAGACTGAGAGACTGCCCTATAGGCACAGAGCAGTTTCCGTCATCACGTTATTCATTTAGCTTTCTTGGGACGTTGGAGGAAACGAGAATCGCAGCATTGTTACAGTGCTCCATCAACTTCATAATCTTATATGTTCTACCTCATGGAGCACTTCAGTCAGTTGAAACTGAGGCGCTACTGTCTCCCCATGGCAAATTACTCATTGCGGAAGACCTCAATGAATAAAGTCTTGCTAGGAACTTGTGGCTCATTAACATCGTTGGAATACGACTTCAAAAAGCTGCTGAAAGAGCTGACGTCGTGTCACCATCCACTCCTCTAAAAGCTGGCCTGATGTCCTTGACTAAGTAGTCGTTAACGACAGCCAAAAACACATGACTGCTGTAAACACAGAATGACTGTCCTCCGCCCATCCAACTGTCATTTGTAGTATCGATTTGGATCATAACGGGCCGGCCGGTGTGGCCGAGCTGTTCTAGGCGCTTCAGTCTGGAACCGCGCGACCGCTACGGTCGCAGGTTCGAATCCTGCCTCGGGCATGGATGTGTGTGATGTCCTTAGGTTAGTTAGGTTTAAGTAGTTCTAAGTTCTAGGGGACTGATGACCTCAGATGATAAGTCCCATGATGCTCAGGGCCAGTTGAACCATTTGATCATAATGACATGTATACCACAGAGGTGTCAAGTGGGATACGTAACGTGCTGAAATCAGCACCTGATGAAGACATCGGTGTCACTGAATGGCACTTAAAGTCATCAACGCCATTACGGTGGCGGCTACTCCATTGACACCACCCACAGCGAGATGCTTCAAGGCCGCTGCCTCAGTGATTTCTTGATCCCATCATCCACTGGTCTACTGACAGAAACACCTCACTGTAGTTTCTACGACCAGACATCCCCTGAATTCCCTTCACAAAGGCATGAAATGATGCTCATCATAATGACACTTCTCAAGAAGGGTCGCCTAACTGTGAGTTGAAGACGATACTGTTTATCAGCTTACAAGAGTATTCCTGTGTCACCTCAACAATGTAATATCTTTCCAAATGGGGCATGCTGTGATTTTCGAACCATATTTCTCACCTGTCATGGACCCAATCGACATATTCAGATGGTCGAATTGAGACTCAATAGAAACCCTTACGTGAAAGAAGATGAGGCTATCCCTACAGTGACGCCATAAGGGATGGTCAACCAGTCAACCAGGTAAATAGACTCAGGTGTTGGAAAATAGTTGGTTAGGATCATATCACCAAACTCGTGCCGAAACATGTGTCACCAGAAGAAGCAACTACAATCGCTAGTATCTGCAGTCAGGTCCTCGGCAGTGGCTAATATCATTCTGCGAGGAAATATACAGACGAGGCGGTCCTTCTGAATGAGAAAAGGGTCCTCGCCTGCTAACAGACCCATCAGTTTCGGCCAGCCCTTTCAAAAATTCTTTGTAGACTATAATGCTTTCACTTGCTACAGTACGTGAAAGCTGAAAATCGACTTTAAACGAGGAGTTCAGATTTAGAAGGGGTCACACAACAGCTCAACAACTATGCGACTGGTGGAGGAAGCTATAAGCACTTTGGAGAGCGAGGAGTACTTAGGCGTATTATTCTTGGACATCTCCAAAGCGCTCGATACCCTGAGAATGGAGAGATTCCTGTTTAAACTATTAGAACAGTAAGTCCCTTGTTAACATAATGCTCCTCAAATTCTATTTGGCAACTAGCACCTTCCACATAAGCACCCAAAGGGAAACTTCAACGAGAAAGCATATCCTGGCTCGGAAGTATTTGTTCTCAAGTAGCTTCATACAACGTCTTCACAGTAGATGTTCTTACGAGCGACCATCTAGTTCTCTGTGCTGATGACATGGCCTTATTTAATCCGAGCATGAAAGTCATTGCTGCGCGGCGTGGACCCCAACCTTCCCTGAACAACTTCAGAAATTGAGCAACAAAATGGAAAATCATCACCGCCAAGAGCCAAGCTATAGTTTTTACCCAAAAGGGATCCTTGGTTCGGCTGACGCCACTATGGATGAACGATGGTCACGTAACGGGATCAGTGGCAGCTAGATAGCTTGGCGTCACATTAGACAGGAAATTAACATGGTGAAAGCTTGAGTAAGAAATACACTGGTCGACAACATGATCCATACCCATTACTGAACTCGAAATCCATGAAGCCGCAACACCTCTGCTTTTTCCTGTACATCAAATTATGCGTCCACACTTGGGATATGCTTCTGTAGTTTAGGAAAATACTATGGACTCCCATATAATCTAGCTACAGCAAATACAGAAAGAGGTCTTGAGTCTTGCCTTTTATCCACCACGGCCGAACGGGGTAGCCACGGTTTACGCTGCTCCACCCGTCGGAATTTCGAGCCCTCCCTTTGGCATGGGTGTTATGTTGTCGTTAACGTAACTCAGTTTTAGTTAGAGTGAGTAGGGAGTAAACCTAGGGACCTATGGTTCAAAATGGCTCTGAGCACTATGGGACTTAACATCGGGGGTCATCAGTCCCCTAGAACTTAGAACTACTTAAACCTAACTAACCTAAGGACATCACACACATCCATGCCCAAGGTAGGATTCGAACCTGCGACCGTAGCAGAAGCGCAGTTCCGGACTGAAGTTCCTAGAAGCGCTCGGCCACCGCTTCCGGCGGGACCGATGACCTCAGCACTTTAGTCCCATAGGGACGTACCACAATTTTCCAATTTCCATCCACCAGTAGATTTCCCTTCAGGATATCTCGCTTAAATTACCTTGTTTTAATCACTCTTTAAACGGTATCAGCAGACCCACATAAATTATACAGAAAAGCAAGGAGTCAGATAACAGGCTACTTATTAAGGCCCCTGGTAGTTAGGTACACTACAACCCCAGATACCAGTTGCCATTAACTATTGTGCAGAAGGCAACTGTGATGGCAGTGGATAAATGAAACTAATCCTAAAGACATAAGACGGACTGAAAGTGAAGATAACGCAAACTACATTTATGAATTTCTGGTGTAAAAACACAAAGGGTTGGTGAAATCCAACATGTCGTCGGACGAGAGTTCCTGTAACACAAGGGAGGTGAGGGAGATGGATCGGAGCAAATGAGGAGCTGCTTGAATAAAGAAGCAGCGGCATCATCAGTATTCATCTAAAGGCATCAACGATTAGAGGGATTGGTTACATGCTGGTCACATGTCCCACGACCCTACATAGCTTCTTATAGAGTTTTATAGACAGTAGTGGGTCTTTCAGAGTCGTGTCAACTTTCCATTTTACCTAAACATCGACATATTTGTCACCCCAGGAAAACAGATGTTTAGTTGGCTTCTTTTTCCTGACTATAAGATTGTATTATGAACAAACCTCTAATACCACTACTTCCATTCGAATAGAATTATTTACAAATCAGAAAGGGTGACAAATAGGCGCTTCTGTCTATGTTGTACGTAATTTCAACTTTGTCACTCTGCACACCAAACCCATATTTTTAGCCAAAGTTCTCTGTTCTTAGTTTTTTGAAACAGGCTTTTGGGTTCAGAAATTTACAGTGAAATTAACATAGAATTTCATTTGCTGTGGACAAGTGGAAGTCACACAACTGACAATAAAGAAAGAGATGACTCTTTTCCGAGAAGCATACTTGACTCAGATCGATGAAAACCAGAGAGGTGGTGAATGTGAGTACTTCCCGTGTTTAGGCGTGATGTTTCACGCCTGTAAAGTCAGGAGTAGGATAAAACAGAAGTGAACAAGAACAAAAACTGAGAGACAGTCTTATGAAGATAATTTTGGAGCTTAAATATTATGCAACACGTTCTTATCTATTATGGATCTGCGGAAAACCTTCCGCAACCCATGGTGTCGCAAAATTATTAATGTCATGCGAAAATGTAAGTAAGCGTTTTGTTGATACCACCAGCAGAACAGGTCCAGCCACAGCGGGCCAAACTGCACGCATACCAGGTGTGTGGAACTAATGTGGGCCGAAGTTCAACCTACGTCAGCTTTGCTCAGTCCTTCCCAGAAGTACTCGGTACAGGGCTTCATTTCATTTAGAACTGCAGTGTTGCAGTTTTAGGTGCACACAACTTTCCTCACTACGACAGATTCGTGGTGTCAGTGCTGTTTACCCTTTGCTACTTGTTCGTGTATAAAGTACGTTCACAGGTTAAGTAGCTGCTTGCACAAAAAGAGGCAGTATAGCGATCTATCGTCACAAGGCTTTAGTACTGAATTCCAAATATGTATTATGCAGTCGTTTAATTGACAGATCTGTAAATTTGCTACGAGAGACGTTACACTACCAGGGAAAGAGAATTTGATGCTTTAGTTTACACGAAAGAGCAAAAATTACAACGACCGGCAGACGGTACTCATTGTTCTGTACATCAAGAAGGATTTAGTGCTAAATTTGCAGGCATGTAGTACGAGAAGAAATTAGTGGCACGAACAGTAAAATTTCTGTCGTCTATGTGTCTTTCCACTGTCCTTTGCAACAGTATTCGATAGAACTGAACGACGCATATGGAGATTTTATGTGTTACTGCAAAGTCATGGTACACGTCTGGAACGATTTTTCGATTTAAAACTTACTATTGTGGAATTTATGAAGGAAAGAAAAGTGCGGGAACGATAATTAGAAAATGCGGAGAGGATTGGAGAACTCACATTTTAAGTGGACTTGACTGTACACTGCCCACAATAAGGCACTGCGACTTTTTTTATGGTGATGCATGAAAAACTCAGTTCAGTTGACTAAGTTCGCTGATGTTAAAGAGAACATGAAGTCTGAATAATTCAAAATGGTTGAAATGGCTCTGAGCACTATAGGGCTTAACTTCTGAGGTCATCAGTTCCCTAGAACTTAGAGCTACTTAAACCTAACTAACCTAAGGACATCACACACACCCATGCCTGAGGCAGGATTCGAACCCGCGACCGTAGCGGTCACGCGGTTCCAGACTGAAGCGCCTAGAACCGCTCGGCCACGCCGGTCGGTTGAATAATTCATTGTGTCTTTGAAAGATTTAAGTCGATTGATTCCTGAACGTTTTAAGGACGCTGTCTCTCTGACATCTGTTTTCGAACTGTCCTCGAGACCGTTTCCTGTTTCAGTTGAAAAAGCCCCTGTGAATGTGCGGTTGTAACTGACTAATTTTCAAAGCAGTTTCCGTTTTAAGGACAAATCATTTTATGTTACAACTTTCCATGACGTCTGTATTGCTTTCCTCCGGCAGATATCCACGTTTCCGCAAAGATGTTGCAAAAATGCTACAGTATTTCAGTCAACATATGTCTGCGAATGCATTATGTCGAGTATGAAACTAAAAAACTTACCATTACCTGCCAACCTCAGAGCGAAATTTTGTCGAATTGTCTGCATTTGCCCTTATCCGACAATCTGTCCCACATAAAAATCGTGTTATGTCTTCAGCACGCCAACGATAAATTATACTGACAGTAATTTTGTGATATACGTAATTCAGATAAGTGAAATATAAAACAAGTCGTACCAGTGCGACTGTATTACCATTTATATGCGGGGAGTTTGCAGTTTTTCCATCTTCTCTCTCCTCAGGCTCAGATAGCGTGCTGTGGCGATTGGGCAAATGTGTACCCAGGCCGACGAGTAGAACACAAGTTGCGATCATCCGATTTCCAAGAATCGTCGCTCAGTGGAAGAGGAGTCAAAACAAGCCACACGTGTTTCTGCTTGTCCGTAGATCCTTATCATTTCTAAGAAGACGGAACTAGTAGTCATTAGCGCAGTTTAGATGCCTCTTAGTGTAGGATTATCTGAGGCGACTGGTAGCACAGTGCCTAGCGTCGCAGTCTCTCATTTTTGTGCGCTGTATGCGAAAATAAATTAATTGTATTTATTGGGTTAAATTATTTTAGTTTTTCATTTATATACCCATGTTCTTAGAAGTTTAGCCCATATGAATGCTCGAAAATATGCTAGGGCGTTATATTATTTGTAAAATTACAACTGTGTTTTACAATAAGTGTGATACGTTTATTATATGAGACAAATTGATCTGGCGAAAAACTGTTAGTAGGGTAAGTTTGATACTTTTATGGCTTAAAGTTGGCATTACTGGTATGAGCCCTGATCGGTTGATGTATCGACATTGTTTGGTTTATAACCTCAAAAATACGTTTGAAAATGGCGAGTCCGCTTAAAACGTCCACATTAGTTGAACAACGTTCTGTTATTTGTTTTTTACCTTCTGAAGGCGAGAAATCAATGAATATATACTGTACAATGTCTAAAGGTTGTTGGGAAGGTTGTATGAATCGTGCAAATTTTTACAAGCTGGTAGAGCAGTTCAAAAATGGTTGCGACTCAGTGACTTACGAACACCGTTCTGACCGAACAGTTGCAGTTTCAACCCTCTCACTTGAAAGTCGAATTAATACCTTATTCGTGCCGACCACGGCGTTACTGTTGAAATGATAGTTGATAAGGTTCACATTACTACTGGTAGTGTTCATAACATTATCTGTAACAAGCTGAAGTACCGTAAAACATGTGTAAGACGGGTCCCAAAGGAGGTGACGCGGCTACACAAGAAGACAAAGTTGAGAGAATGCACAGAGATAAATTAACGTGATGAAGGAGAAGGTGAGCACTTCCTCAAAAACATTTTGTATTTTGATGATACTTGGATTCACTATTATGAGCCACAATCAAAAAGACACAGCATGGAGTGCAAGCACACCAGCTCACCTATGAAGAAAAAATTCAGATCCCAAGCGTCAGCAGGAAAAGTCATGTTGACGGTGTTAGCGCATGCTGTAGACCCAGTTTTTTGTGATTACCTCGAACAGCAGCGTTCAATGAACTGCTAATATTACTCGGATTCGCTTTTACACAAGATGAAGCCAGCCATGAGAGAGAGACGTCGTGGATCTCACAGGAGAGGTGTCATTGTCCAGCAAGATAACGCACGTCGTCATATTGCTCAACTTACCCGTCAAACCATCGACAAAATGGTCTGGGAAGTACCGCCTCATCTCCATTACAGTCCTGATTTAGCTCCTAGTGATTTCCATTTGGTTGGTGCACTGAAGGAGGCATTACTTGGGAAGAGGTTTCAGCACAACGTGGACGTGAAAAAGTTTGTCGGAATTTGATTGGAACATCAAGATAAAGAATTCTTTGCAGCCGGAATAAAAAAGCTTGTAGCCCGTTGGAACAAGTGCATAAACGTTCGAGGGGATTATGTTGAAAAGCAGAAAAAGTATTGTTTTGTAAAAGTAATCGCGTTTTCTCCAGACCAATTTGTCTCTTTAATTACTGAATACCCCTCGTATAATGTAACTCTGTATTGTATTTTCAGTGCGTCACAATCTTTTTCAATTCTCATGTTCTTATATTTTATTCTTACCTCAATTCTTATATTGCTTCTTATTTTTTTGTTCTTATGTTTATCCTTCACGAAGATTTAATATATGCTCTTGTATGATACCAATCTTAGAAACATTCGAAACATAGAAATTCCGAGCACCACCAGCATCGTGCAAAGGTAGCGACATTGTTTCAAAGGAATCCCACTTGGGATAGAAACTTTGGTAACAGTTGTAAAGATTTCACACGTTGGTAATGATTTCGTGGCAAACCATAGCTTTGCCGAAAACTGGCACCTGTAACGAAAATTCTCGCCAGACATATAGCTAGTAGACGCATGAGGACCACGTATTTTATTGTAAATTGGAAGAGCCTGGTGTAATAATCTTCTATGGGCGTGGGTAGGATATTTAAAAACAAAATTAAGAATAATAATGGGGTTTCCAATACAAGGCGCAAAAGTGTGAAGCTAGCCATTGTACCCCCTCGGTTGAACTGTTTATTCATGAAAAAGCATATAAAGTTCCTCAAAAACTTTGACCGTCTCTTTTCCAGACACGGTCGTACGTACAAGCCGATACACGTGTCTTATTTTGACCCCTCTTCTGCTGAGTGAAATATCTGAGAAATCTGGCTTGGGCACATACCACGTTTTCCTCGTGAGCGCTATGGCAATCGTGCCAGGGCCCAGCTTTCAAGCCGAACTCTTGGCCGCACATGCACTAGATTATTTAGTGACCAAATGGTCTGGAAATGTGTTTTTTAAAATTAGCTACATTTTCAGCATAACATTACAAGCATGTTCTTGCATAGCGACCATGTGTAAAAATTTTACAGTCATTTCTGCTACGTATATTTCATGTTACTACTTACGGACCCACAGAATGCGGGAATATGGGTACACACACTCATTAGTTTAGTTTTACGTTGGGGACAGTAGAATGGAAGCTTCTGGTGGTTAGAGCTTGTAGCAAGCTGTAAAGAAAGTTCCACAGAAAACCTGTACAGCAGACTGAACGTTTAACGGGGCATTGCTTGAGCTATACTTGCAGATTGTTACCTTTCATTGCAGTACGCATGTAACGGCATTCACTTGTTTGGCTACCGTTGTCGTTGAGTACCCGTTATGTCTCAGGGAACAACAAAAGCTGTCACGAGCCTGTAATATGCCGAACTTGCTGTCAGCGATAGCAATATGACGGTAAAGTTTATCTGCAAGTGTTACTTGTCGCAAGGGCTATACATGCTACTAGATGTTATCAGCTCTCGTGTAGCGACCCACACTTATCATGGGAGGATATGGTACAGCCAACCTGTTTTCTCCATTGTCCGGGCGTGTTGGTATTACATTGTCTATGATTCTGACGTGAGATGAGGTTATCTCAGGTAACTGAGTTACTCACACCAATACCTAAAAATGTAAATAGGAGTAATCCGCTGAATTACAAGCCCGTATCACTAACGTCGATTTCAGTAGTGTTTTGGAACATATACTGTGTTCGAACATTATGAATTACATAGAACAAAACGATTTATTGACACATAGTCAGCAAGGATTCAGAGAATATCGTTCTTGTAAAACACAACTAGCTCTTTATACTCATGAAGTAGTGAGTGCTAACGACAGGGGATGCTAAAGTGATTCTATTATTTTTAGATATTCAGAAGGTTTTCGACACCGTTCATCATAAGCTTCTTCTAACCAAACTGCGTGCCTAAGGAATGTCGCCTCAGTTGTGCGACTGGATTCGTGATTTCCTATCAGAAAGATCACAGTTCGTAGTAATAGACGGAAAGTCAAAGCTTAGAATACAAATAATATCCAGCGTTATAGGCTCTCTACTGTTCGTGATTTATATTAACGACATAGGAGACAATCTCAGTAGCCAAAAGATTGTTTGCAGATGAAGCTGTTATTTACCGTCTTGTAGAGTTGTCAGATGACCAAAACGAATTGAAAAATGATTTAGATAAGATCTGTATGGTGCGAAAAATGGCCATTGACCATGAATGAAGAAAAGTGTGAAGTTATTCACATGAATATTAGAAGAAATGCGATAAATTGGGGTTACACGATAGGTCACACAAATCTGAGGGCTGTAAATTCAACTAAATACTTATGGATTACAATTACAAATAAGCTAAACTGAAACGATCGCATGGATAAAGTTGTGGATAGAGCGAACCAAAGACTGCGGTTCATTGGCAGAACACTTAGAAGGTGCAACAAGCCTACTGAAGAGACTGCTTACACCACACTTGTCTGCCCTATCGTGGAGTATTACTGTGTGGTGTCGGATGTGCATCAGGTGGGACTGAAGGATGACATCGAAAAAGTACAAAGAAGGGCAGTTCATTTTGTATTGTTGCGAATTAGGGGAGATAGTGCCACAGACACGATACTTGAATCTGAGAGGCAATCTTTAAAACAATGGCGTTTTTCGTTGCAACACGATCATCTCATGAAATTTCTATCACCATTTTTCTCCTCCGACTGTGAAAACATTCTGTTGGTACCCACCTACATAAGGAGAAATGATCATGACGATAAAATAAGAGAAACCAGGCTTGGTACAGAAAAAATTAAGAGCTCGTTTTGCCCGTGCGCCATTCGACAGTGGAACAGTAGAGACAGAGCTTGAAGGTGGTTCATTTAACCCTCTCTTATTGTCAATAGCAGAGTCAGCACGTAGATGTCGATGTAGATGTAGATGAACAATGTCTTTGATTCGTGCTTCCTTCTGTGGCTATGGTCATAGTTGGCACACAAGACTGGAGAATTTTTTGTACATCTACAGTTCCTGTATACTCGTATGATGTGTTTTCCGACTTCATCCACGAGGAACTTAAGGTGGAGCCCATGATGTATGCCCATGCTTCATGCGTAGCGATGAATATTAGTAGTAATGCATAACTTTTGAAAATTCTGACCTATTGTTTTCGGAGGAAACCCACAAACACTTGCTGTATACTAAATTAACAAGAACTTTTGTAACTAGGCTGTTTAGGTTTTTTTTATTGGTAACGTCACGCAGCGCTCTATATGAAAATCTCTGACTGTTCTGTGGGAAGTCTGAGGCTGGTCGGCACTGTTGCAATAATCGCTATTGTAGTGTTGTGCAGTTGGCTGTTAACAGCGCCTAGCGTTGCGCAGTTGCATGTGAGCAGCCAGTAGTGGTTGATGTGGGGAGAGAGATGGCGGAATTTTGAGAGCGGAAGATCTGGACGTGTGTCCATCAGAAAGAGTAAATTTGTAATACTGGATATCATGGACTGATATATATTATGACTTTTGAACACTATTAAGGTAAATACATTGTTTGTTCTCTATCAAAATCTTTCTTTTGCTAACTATGCCTATCAGTAGTTAGTGCCTTCTGTAGTTTGAATCTTTTATTTAGCTGGCAGTAGTGGTGCTCGCTGTATTGCAGTAGTTCGAGTAACGAAGATTTTTGTGAGGTAAGTGATTTGTGAAACGTATAGGTTAATTTAGTCAGGGCCATTCTCTTGTAGGGATAAAAGAAAGCCAGATTGCGTTGCGCTAAAAAATATTGTGTGTCAGTTTAAGCACAGTCATTTATAATTTTTATAAAGGGACGTTTCATATGTCGATCCTTAGCCGAAGATACCTCACTGGAATCTTCTGATTTTTTCTCGTAGTTTGTGTAATTAGTGTAGCTATTGTTTATTGCTAGCGCGTAATTGTAGAGAGAATCTTCTTTGTAGTTTTAGTTTTTCATCGTTGTACAGTAAAACTGTTGTGGCATGCATGTAGATCAGCACCAAGTATTTCGCATCTGCACTTGCGATTAACTAGATATTATTTTCAGTGCTATGCTGATGTTTTTTTCTTATTTTGCTCTTCGATATGTGCTTTACTGTGTTATCGTGTGTAACATTGTGACAATAATGGCGTGCGGAAAACGTAAAACTAGTCTCCAAAGTAAACTAAGAAATGACAGTGAAGACGAAAGCAGTGAGTTAGCGCCACCGTGTGATGAATTAACTAATGTTCAAAGTAGTAATTTGGTAATTGAGTATAGGGAAATGGAACGGGCTGCAAATAATGGTGTAGACAGTGAAACAATTAGTGAACAGGGAAACATTATCGATCGATCGGACGGCAACACCTCGTCTCAGGAATCTGAAATGACAGGACACAATCTTGCAAATACTGTAGATTCAAGTTTTGCGTCCTCACCGTTTTCTCAAATAAGTCAAGACACATTTTCTGTTCTTCACAAAGCGAATATTGCCGGTTCAAATGCACTGCCGAATAGCACTGAGGAACATGTTTCAGACACCTGTGCATTGTTATTACAGTTAATGCAACAAATGGGACAAGGCTACAAAAGTTAGACACAATGAAACAAAATCAGAGACAAACACAGCAACAGCTTCAAAAGTTAGACTCATTGGAACATACGCTTCAACAAACACGTGAAGATTTAACTGCTGAGTTACTTAAATTCGAATCGAAATGTCAAAAAGTCTGTAATGACGTAAAAACACAAATTTGTGAGCATTTTCAACCTATTTTTCATGTCATGAAAATGCATTACTGAATCACCAAGCAGCCATAAAAGAACTGCAAAATATTGTTCATGAAAATCACAACACCATGCAAGCTAAAATTTACTCAGTTGCATCTACAGATTCGGTTACGCAACTTGCAAAAACTCAGGAAAACTTAAAGGACACAGTAGATACGATTTCAACACAAATGGACACTCCGAAACTTGGTACAGAAAAACACACTGAGGAAATCTGTTCACTATCGGAGGAAGTAGCTTAACCTTTGGATCAGTTCACTAACTTATCTACAAAGGTAGATGATGATCTGAATGACACAAGACCTGTAGCCTTCACTGACACAGAAGAGTATGAACAAATTAGAAAATTCAAACGAAATCAAAACAAATCAATACACAGTACAAAAGAGAAATCTGGGAAGTAGAAGATCAGTTGACGTAGGTAATACAAGAATTACATACTTCAAAGAGCACTCGCACTCCAATACGGGAAGAGGGACATAGAAATACGGAACTGCCACAAAATAATAACATG
Organism: Schistocerca cancellata; assembly: GCF_023864275.1. Classification (NCBI taxonomy): domain Eukaryota; kingdom Metazoa; phylum Arthropoda; class Insecta; order Orthoptera; family Acrididae; genus Schistocerca; species Schistocerca cancellata. The sequence continues at coordinate 405,064,722 of NC_064633.1, read as the reverse complement.
AGGCACTTTGAAAATTATGAAAGAAATTGGCAAGGTACACCGAATTTTGAGATGGAACCGCCGAAAGGAAGTAACAATGACCGATATGCGACTCGCCAACATGATGATTTTGACTATCAGCTGTTTATTACTACACGTAAATTCAAAACATTTGAGAATTCGGGCAACGACATTCATTCACAAGCGTGGCTTCATCAATTATCTCATTGTTTCCCTCCCAACTGGTCATTAGAGCACAGATTAGAATTTATTTGTGGCTATTTAGAGAATGAACCAGCTGTAAGAATGCGATAGGTCATTCACAATTGTCACAGTGAAGGAGAATTTTATCATGCCTTCCTGTCAGCATATTGGTCTCAAGCTACACAAGACCGAGTAAAACATAGCATCATAATGATGAAACATTTCGAACAATCTGAATTTTCCAGTCTTGGGAAATATTTTGAAGACATGTTGCACAAGAATCAGTACCTGTCAAACCCATACAGTCCCTCAGAACTCATCTGCATTTGCTTAATCAAATTGCCTGAACATTTACTACATATTATGTTGGCAGGACGTTGCAGAGACGACATTGAAGGTTTTCAGGGAATCTTACAAAAATTGGAAATCGACGCTGACAATCGCGGGATGCGAAAACAGGAACACAACAATTACAGGTCACATCTGTCACAATTCCGCGAGGAAAGAAATAATAACTGGACACGACAAGGCTATTCTTACAACATAAATCGTAACCAAAACAGACACCACCCATATGACAACTGTTGGCAGAGTAGTAATAATTACGAGGGAAGATCACCTCTCCTTGGTAATGACTATCACAGAGTCAATGAGAGAAACAGGCTATATGGAACCCAAGATAATTAATATCAAGGGAGACCAAATAACGTCAGACGTAACGGTCCACCGTGCAGTTACGATTCCGGGAGAAATTCTCCACCACATGACCGAGAAGAAAGAAACTATGTAAACTACCGACAAAACGACAGACCTGAATTTCATCAGAACTGGTGGGATTCAAACAGGGCAGGGCCCTCTCGACAAGGTGAATTTGTAGAAGTTAGATCTCCAAATCCCAATAATGATGCGGGCCAACAAAGAGACAATAGGCAATGACTCACGCCGCTGGCAGCCACAAAACGTACTTATGAATCTGACAACATAGCTGCCATGGCTAGTAATTATGTAAAAATGGAAGACATTAGGGACATCTTACTCCAGGAACACGACGTAAAACATAAAAACATTGCATATCTTGTAATTCACATTACAGTGAATGACGTACAATTTACGGCATTACTTAACTCTGACAGTCCCATTTCAGTAATTAGTGAAACAGCCTTTACCAAATGCAACAAATCGAACGATTGCCCCACACTTCCATTACGTAAGATTAAATTACAAGGTGCAATCGTTGGAAAAAGTGTAGAAGTACGCCAACAAACCAACTTCGAAATCTTTTGTCAAAGCAACAGCTTCTCTATGAACTTTCTTATTGTTCCATTATGGTCGACGGAAATTATATTGGGCGTAGACTTTTTGAATGAATACAAAGCAATCATAAGCTTTCATGATGCTGAAATAAGTTTAGAGAAAGAAGGTAAGTCAATAGCTTTGAAATTTGAAGATTGGCTCTCAAACCATGACAAGGAAATTAATCGGCTTTACCTTCTGTTAGACAACAGTTCGGAATTTTCGACGGAACCAGACACTAACAATTACTCTGCAAGTACTGACGGGGGTGATATCGACGGCATATTTGATACTAACGAATTAATTCCGAATAAAATTCAAACAATTGAGAACTGTAATGACACTGATAGGCAGGACGTTTTTGAGATTTTACAAGCACATTCCACAGTTTTTACTCGCAAAACAGGAACAATCAAGGGAATTCAATACCAATTTCGTGGTCGTGAGCATACTAAATTTTGTGTTAGAGCATATGAAATTCCAGCACATTATAGGGACCGTGATAGAGCTGAAATACAATCTATGGTTGACAAGGGCATTATTGAGCCTGCGGTTAGCTCATACAACAATCCATTACATGTTATTGAGAAGAAAAATGGATCGATCAGGCTTGTCTTAGATTCGAGACAAAGCAATATTATCATCATTCCTGAAACAGACAGGCCGCAAAAGTTGGAAGAACTTCTTCAAAATTGTAATGGTGTAAAAGTGTTATCTTCTATTGATCTCAGATCCAGCTTTTCTCAGATCGAACTTCATCCAGAATGTAGAAAATACACAGCTTTTCTTTGTTACGGCGTTTGTTATCAGTTTCGGAAACTTCCTTTTGCTTTGAACATTTATTCGTCAGCATTCATTCATGGGCTAAACTCTGTATTACCTGATTTCCTAAAACGTCACATCACCTTATATGTGGATGATATTCTAATAGCAGGAGCCTCATGGGAACAACATAATCGCATCCTGAACAGTTTGTTACGTATTTTTGAAGAATCTGGAATTGCAGTTAACTTGAAAAAGTCTGAATTCGGTAGGTCAAAGGTGAGGTTTTTGGGACATATTATTTCCTCTGAAGGCATTCAGCCGGATCCTGAAAAGTTAGAAGCAATCAGAGCCATTCCAGTTCCATTCACATAAAAACAAGTCCGCAGTTTTCTAGGTCTCGTAAATTTTTACAGTCGTTTTCTGAATATGCAAATTCTAGATCTACCAAAAATTTTTTCTCTCACTGGAAAAAATACTATTTGGAACTGGGACAAACAGGCACCGCTGGAATTCAATTCTTTGAAAGAAGCGCTACTTAACGCGCCAATACTAGCTCATCCAGATCTGTTGCAAGAATTCTGCCTTAGCACGGATTCTTCTAAATTCGGTCTTGGTGCCCATTTATTTCAAGAACCCATAGAAAATGGCACTACTGTTCAGAAAACCATTGCTTTTGCTAGCAGAGTGCTAACAAAATCTGAAAAAGCTTATTCCATTACTGAATTAGAAGCTTTAGCTATCGTTTGGGCATTTAACAAATTTCGTTTCTTTCTTTCTGGTAAGCACGTAAAAGTATACAGTGATCGTCGTGCATTATATTTATTATGTCTTCAAAATTAAATCATGACAGGTTAAAACGTTGGGCATTGTTTCTGCAACAATTACAATTCACAATAGTCTACATTCCCGGTAAGGAGAACATTGTTGCGGACGCACTGTCACTCGCACTGGCTGGGCTTGAGAAAAGTAACACAGAAGGCAACATCGAGAAAAATTTCAGTATTCTTGACATTCAGAAAGTCGCCTTTGAAAACTTCATCGCCACATCTTTAAAGGACATTACTCATGAACAAGATAAAGATCCGATTTGGAAAGACATCAAAAGTAAATGGCATGAAAAGACACACACTCAGAATCGGCATTATTATCTAGTTAGAAACAACATACTCTTCAAACGCTGCACTGTTGATGACAAGCTATGGGTACTCTGCATTCCAGACGATTTTGTTCATAAGCTCATGTGGTACATTCATTTCAGCTACGCACATTTTAGTCCACGAAAATGTTATCAAATTCTTCAGACGACTTGTTATTTTAACAATGTGGAAAAGAAAATTCGAAGAGTCTTGTCTATTTGTAAACTTTGTCAAAAGGCTAAACCATCTAATGTCTCACATCGTGCTCTGTTGTTTCCTATCATTCCTTCTACATTAAAAGAATTTGCTGCTGTGGATCTCTTGGGACCCCTTGTCAGAATATCTAATTAATTTCCGTACTTTCCAGTCGCTGTAGAACTTACTTCAAAGTTTGTTTCTTTCACACCGTTATGTAAAGCCACTGGGCGGTCTGTATCCAACGCCTTTGTTAAAAATTTCTTATGTGAAGTTGGACACGTCAATAAAGTCATTTCAGGTAACGGATCGCAATTCAGGTCTGGTCACGCATGCTTCGGAATCATAAAATCAAACCTGTTTTAATTTAATTGTACTCACCGCATTGTAACCCGTCTGAACGGATTATGAAAGAAATCAATAAGCTTTGCCGACTTTATTGTCACAGAAAGCATCAGCATTGGGACAGATATTTACACCTATTTCAAAACGTGCAGAATGAAATGCCTAACTGCTTTACCACCTATTCTGGTACTGCTTTACCACCTATTCTGGTACTAAAGAATGAAGAACCACCCAACAGAATCAGAGAGATTGTACCTTTCCCGAATACACGTAAACTTCGACACAAAGACATAAATAATTTGGCTATTAAAAATATAAAATCTGCAGCAGACAAAAGGAGGAAACTACACGGTAAAGCAAATGCAAAGAAATTACATCTTGGTCAGAAAGTTCTCATTAAAGCTCATTCATTGTCACATAAGAAGAAACACTTGAGTCACAAATTCTTTCTGATTTCCAATTGACCTTACTGAATCCGACGTATACCACACGATAATTGAGTTGAAGTTGAAACTCTGCGTACTTGGAAGAGTAAATGATTGCACCACATTTCACATGTAAAACCGTTTATTGAGAGATAATCTGCTTTTTAACTTAGTCTTTGTCACAAAATTTTTCGCTCCACGCTACTACTACAAATTGTTACGCTGAGAAACTGTTAACATGTAACATTGTTTTGAAGTTAACTATCCAGTCTAGAACATAGGGAACATATTTAGACAGTATTTACGAGTGCATTGATATAGTGAACAGACGACACAGTGTTATTGTGTGTGTACATTCTTACTTGTTAGTTGCACGATTACGTAACGACTATAAGGCTCACATATTTCCAAAATGTACCGGTACTGCTAATGAGATTTTAGTGCAACATTTTGGTTTACTTGAAAATACATTCTGGATTTAAAGTACTTTCTGAGAGATACCAGATGACACAGTGGTTAGTTGATTTGACAGCTACACAATTATATCACGACGCTACTAATGAGTGACACAATTTACATTATTGCTTTTGCGCTGTATCTGTGTTATATCTGCACAGTTTTTCTGAATTCTTCTGGAAAGTAAAACATGTTTTAGTAATTACTTTTGTGGTATAGCTACAATGAGACAGCCTTTTCCGTAGCACAACAATACGTTACAGTACAGTACTTTCTTCATCACGGCAATAAGCGTAATAACTAAGATATCTATACGCAAAGCGTTTCACTTTTATTTATGTGGAGGTGAGTACATTGACTTCAGCAGAACTTTGCTTATAGAGGACGATAACTACGACAGTTCCACAGAATTATCTTACAGCAAGACGCACATTTAGCGCTACAGGACACACATTTGAGTGTTTAATTTTGTACTTAAAACATTTATTTTTAAAGATTTTAGAATTACAAAGAAAGTTTTCCGTGATACATTTCATTCCATTGCTGTAATCTGTAACACCTGAGGTTATAATTACATTAATCCTCAGAAGGGGTACACGCTTACTTTGTGTACCATGTGTTTGTCATGCACAAGGAGCCCTAGCTAATATGGTATTTGCTTATACAACTTTACACATCGGTACCATATTTCTCTAACACTGAATTACACAGGTATCTGATTATTTAACAGAGAAACCAAAATCTTTTTACTATGTCAGTGACACATGTTTACGCAATTACACAGTTGGATAATTTCACACTTATGAAATTGTACAGGGCTATTACAAATGATTGAAGCGATTTCATAAATTCACTGTAGCTCCATTCATTGACATATGGTCACGACACACAACAGATACGTAGAAAAACTCATAAAGTTTTGTTCGGCTGAAGCCGCACTTCAGGTTTCTGCCGCCCGAGCGCTCGAGAGCACAGTGAGACAAAATGGCGACAGGAGCCGAGAAAGCGTATGTCGTGCTTGAAATGCACTCACATCAGTCAGTCATAACAGTGCAACGACACTTCAGGACAAAGTTCAACAAAGATCCACCAACTGCTAACTCCATTCGGCGATGGTATGCGCAGTTTAAAGCTTCTGGATGCCTCTGTAAGGGGAAATCAACGGGTCGGCCTGCAGTGAGCGAAGAAACGGTTGAACGCGTGCGGGCAAGTTTCACGCGTAGCCCGCGGAAGTCGACGAATAAAGCAAGCAGGGAGCTAAACGTACCACAGCCGACAGTTTGGAAAATCTTACGGAAAAGGTCAAAGCAGAAGCCTTACCGTTTACAATTGCTACAAGCCCTGACACCCGATGACAAAGTCAAACACTTTGAATTTTCGGCGCGGTTGCAACAGCTCATGGAAGAGGATGCGTTCAGTGCGAAACTTGTTTTCAGTGATGAAGTGATGGGGTTATGTGAAAGATTCAGTGTTAAACCTCCTCTACCAAGAAACGTGCCAGAACTGCGAGCTCGCATCAACGATGCTTTCGAACTCATTGATGGGGACATGCCGCGCCGAGTGTGGGAGGAACTTGATTATCGGCTTGATGTCTGCCGAATCACTAAAGGGGCACATATCGAACATTTGTGAAGCCTAAAAAAACTTTTTGAGTTTTTGTACGTGTTTGCAAAGCATTGTGAAAATATCTCAAATAATAAAGTTATTGTAGAGCTGTGAAATCGCTTCAATCATTTGTAATAACCCTGTATTTTGTCTGCACTGTGTGAACTGTTCATATTTTTTCGGAACCATTGTGATACTATGAGAGCTTTGAATGTCGTATTTGGTAAGGGAGCATGATTTTTAAAGTACGTTGGAGGTAGATGACACTATTGAAATGAGCAGAGAATTTTGTTTTGTTTTGACATTATTGCAGAAAGCTACGACGTTTTTGAGATTTGACTGAGGTGTTATGATGTTATTTTTACGACGACGATGTGTATTATGCTGTTGAGGTAGGTTTATGATGTTTATGATCAAGAAGCTGATGCTCTATGAGAAATTTGATTATGCAACATATTTATAGTGATGAAATATTGAAGAATGTTGACGAATATGTATATGTGTAATAAGGTAAGGAATAATGAGTAGTGGTTAGGGACGCTGATTTGTGAAAAAGGATGTTGGTAACCAAGAATCGTACTTTAAGAGTTATGAAATGTGTGTAGATGCGTGAATGCATTACAATGCCAACGAAAATTTTTTGGACACTGTTATGGTTGTAGGATTTTGTTTCTACACATTTGTAACACAAATACTCGACCTGAGAAATTGTTTATATGAGATTGTCACTGTAGTGCAAACTGCTGTCGTAAATATGTCGGTAAGAAAGCCAAGTGACCTTGACGTGATGCGTTGTGAGTGGCCAGCTGTGCCAGCCGCTTCAAACAAGAAAGCCATTAGGTGAAAAAAAAGAGGCCATTATCCTCGCTATTGACATTTCTTTGTAGAAAGCATCGCAATTACGACATGCTCAAACTTGAAAACATATGATTACACTGTGGAGCTCTTAATTTATGATTTTTACTAAAATGAAATGATGAGAAACATTTTATATCTATCGTCTTTCTAGTTGAGAGATTATTTTACTGCCTTTGGAGACGCCATTTGCCTAGTGAATGACGTTTCACGCCTTGCTTTATGTATTTATTTGCTCATTTTGTTTAATATCTAGTTTCTAGCTGCACTGCAGCATTGGTTAAAATAAAATTTTATAGATGTACTAATATAGATATTTTATGCCAACAGATCCAGTAAATAATAACTTTATGATCTACTTCAAAAAAACGAGGGACCACAAAGAGACATTTTCACTCACAGGAATTACATACATACTTTTTGTCAATGACTGGTAACTTTTTAGTAGTGTAAGTTAAGGTGATGCATCACTCTAGTGTTAAGATCTGACATGGTTATTAGACATTTCCTATCTTTACTGTGATATTTTTTCTGCTTGAGCTTTGTCATGTTTAGATATAAGTTATAGCATTTGCTGCTGCGGTTTGCCCAGCATAGTGCTACTAAATTTCACTTTGTATTACTCTGTTAAGCCCTGAATTTCACTTTGTATTACTCTGTTAATCCAGTTTTACTACAGATTTATTTTTCTTATTTGCTGCAAATTGCCTTATATTAGTTGCAATGTTGCATTTGCTTTGCTAATTTAGATATAATGCTGCTTGATTTGCCAATTTCCATTATTTTTGTCATTCCTGTTTGAGTTAATGGTTTTGTGCTGCTGCATTGCCTCGGCCCTTAGTTTAGCATCTGAGCTCAGTAGATTTAAGTTAGCTTAAGATGGGGTAGGCTGTATAAGAGAACGAGTTGTGATGAATTGGAAGAAATGCATTCAAGAGCTATAAGATAATGGTTTGGCCAAAAAAGCATTTTGAAATAGGATATGAACAAAAGTAGGGTTTAGGGACAACAGATTTAGATAGGATTTTCTTGGAAATAAATGATGAGGTAAGATAATGGAATATAAATAATGAAATAAGAAATATGTGAACATATAAATACAGAGAGCGTGCTTGGATAGGATATTTTTGGTAGAAACAAACGTTGAAATAAGACAAATGATCAATGGAATGAAGTTTTGGGTTGGACTGCAGTACCAAATGTTACACTGAAAACAAACCCTGTCCTTTCCTCCTGTGTTATTCTGCTATGTGTTTGTGTACTATTGTGTATTTGTGTTTTTCCTGCCTTTATGTGTTTAGCTGATACGATTTAGGTTGTAGAATTTTTCTAGTACTAAACTACATGCACTATGATGAGGAATACTGTTATCCTGAAATATAATTTGCATTAATAATATGCTATTTTCTTTGTAAAGATGTTTTTAGACATTATTAATTCTGTTCTGTTTCAATGCTCAAGTGTGAAATTAATGTTTCGAAAAATATTCTCATTATTTTATATATTTACTTATGTCATAATTACTGTAACACTGATGTACATGTTTATTTCTATTCTTTTGTAAAGCCTGTGTTACTACAAATGTTATCTGTACTGTTATGTTCTTTAATGATATATTTTGTACCTTTGTTATTGTATTCTTATGTTATGAAATTGTAATTGACACCAGTTCATTAAATTAAGTAACTTGTAAGCATTCATTTCAGTGGACACGTTCCTGTTGGTCATCGTATATGCACAGTATGTGAGAAGTAAGGACTCTTAGTGCTTGCACGTGTGTTGGTAATTCAGCAAGGGACTGGTTAACAGCATTGCTGGTTCTAAGCACAATTCCAAAAACTTTGTGAGTGCACAAGTGGTGGTTTATGGACTTGCTATATTGCCCGCAAGACTGTTCGATGGTGATTGTGCACCTGCACAGTCGCAACAGATGGCTGCTGGCCGTCTCTACAAGGACTACAGTGGGTCTGAATCTTTGATGGCCCACCAATACCATTTTTTCGACAAGGACTGCAGTGGGTCTACACCTATGGTGGCCCACCAGTACCGTAATCTCTAACAAGACTACAGTGGTCTGCTCTGTGATGACCTACCTACCAATATTCTTCAAAACTTCGACTGACTCTGCTGTGGGTTTGCTCTGTTGAGGCCCATTACCTGTCTGTATGTCAAGAGTCAGCACTGTCTTTCCGTTGGAAGGACGACAAAACTTCTTCAAGACTGTATGGAAATCCACTACTTCTGTGTGCATTTTCTTTTACTGCTCAGACTTTGAGAAAAAAAACACAGCAATTTTACTGTCATGAACGTATGAGTGGCCAAGTAAGTGGTTCCGGCAGTCAGGATACCAGTTACTTAGGAATAAGGCTGGGAATCTCGGACATATTCTGAGTCATGGTCACCTTTGTGCTCATGCGGCAAAGACTATTAAATCCACTGGTTAGTCCCTCAACCTTTAGAGGTAAAACCCAATGTGAGCTGGGGCAAGTAAGGCTAGCAACCTGCTTCCCTGGTACTTTAAATATGATGCTGGCAACAATCAGGGCAAAATGCCTTGGACCTTTGGAGGTGACGGAGTCCCACCTCTAACTGACAAACCAGGGACTCCTAAGATACGACTTGGCAAACAAATGGTAATGGGATGGGGAGCAATTAATATCAATGGGGGCTACTCTGGGAAGAAGGTAGAGCTGGCAGAGGCTGCAAGGAAGATGGGGCTGGACGTTGTAGTTATTAGTGACATTCGGGTAAGGGGTGAGAAAGAAGAGGAAGCGGGAGAATACAAGGTCTACCTGTCAGGAGTCAAAGCAGGAATAGCACAATGGGGGTAGGGCTTTACATCAGGAAAGAAATGGAACCCAGCGTAGTTGCAATAAGGTATGTAATCGAACGACTGATATGGGTAGATTTGACAGTGTCCAGCAAGAAAATTCGGATTGTGTCAGTATATTCACATTGTGAAGGGGCAGATCAAGATAAGATGGATGGTTTTTTATGAGGCACTCAGTGATGTAGTTGTTAGAGTAAAGGACAAGAACAGTGTTCTGCTCATGGGTGATTTTAATGCCAGGATTGGAAATCCAACAAAAGGGTACGAAAATGTTATGGATAAATTTGGAGAGAATATGGAGGCCAACAGGAATGGGAAACAACTTTTGGATTTCTGTGCCAGTATGGGCTTAGTAATCACAAACTCCTTTTTTAAACGTAAGAACATTCACAGGTATACTTGGGAAGGTAGGGGAACCAGATCTGTCATTGACTATATAATAACAGATCAGGAATTCAGGAAGGCTGTGAGGGACACATGTGTATTCAGGGGATTCTTTGATGACACTGATCATTATTTAATCTGCAGTGAAATTAGGATTGTGAGGCCGAAAGTGCAGGAGGTCAGGTCCATATGTAGGAGGATAAGAGTGGAGAAACTTCAGGATAAGGAAATCAGGCACAAGTACATAACTGCGATGTCAGAAAGGTAGCAGTTAGTTGAATGTAGTCAATTACAGTCATTGGAAAAGGAATGAACAAGGTACAGGGACACAGTACTAGAAGTGGCTAAAGAATGTCTTGGAACAGTAGTGTGTAAAAGTAGGATGAAGCAAACAGCTTGGTGGAATGACACTGTCAAGGCAGCCTGTAAAAGGAAAAAGAAGGCGTGTAAAAAATTGCTATATACTAGAACTCAGGTAGACAAGGTAAGTTATGTTGAAGAAAGAAACGAAGCCAAACAGATAATTGCAGCATCCAAGAACAAATCTTGGGAAGACTTTGGAAACAGGTTGGAGACTATGGGTGAAGCTGCTGGAACACCATTCTGGAGTGTAATTAGCAATCTTCAAAAGGGAGGTAAGAAGGAAATGACAAATATTTTGGACAGGTCAGGAAAACTGCTGGTGAATCCTGTGGATGCCTTGGGCAGATGGAGGGAATATTTTGAAGAGTTGCTCAATGTAGGTGAAAATACGATCAGTAATGTTTCAGATTTCGAGGTAGAATGGGATAGGAATGATGATGGAAGTAGGATCACATTTTTGGAAGTGGAGAAAATGGTCAACAGATTGCAGTGCAATAAAGCAGCTGGGGTGGAAGAAATTAAGTCGGAACTCATCAAATACAGTGGAATGTCAGGTCTTAAATGGCTACACAGGATAATAGAAATGGCCTGGGAGCCGGGACAGGTTCCATCAGACTGGACAAAAGCAGTAATCACACCAGTCTTTAAACATGGAAACAGAAAAGATTGTAACAACTACAGAGGTATCTCTTTAATCAGCGTTGTGGGTAAAATCTTCTCAGGTATTGTTGAAAGGAAAGTGCAAGTATTAGTTGAGAACCAACTGGATGAAAATCAGTGTGGGTTTAGGCCTCTTAGAGGTTGTCAGGACCAGATCTTTAGCTTACGGCAAATAATGGAGAAGTGTTATGAGTGGAACAGGGAATTGTATCTACGCTTTATAGATCTAGAAAAGGCATATGACCTGGTTCCTCTTAGGAAGTTATTGTCTGTTCTACGATACTATGGAATAGGAGGCAAACTCTTGCAAGCAATTAAAAATCTTTACATGAATAGTCAGGCAGCAGTTAGAGTTGACGGTAAATTGAGTTCATCGTTCAGAGCAGTTTCAGGAGTAAGACAAGGCTGCAGTCTCTCTCCACTGTAGTTCATATTATTTATGGATCATATGTTGAAAACAATAGACTGGCTGGGAGAGATGAAGATTTGTGAACACAAAATAAGCAGTCTTGCATATGCGGATGACTTAGTTGTGATGGCGGATTCGATTGAAAGTTTGCAAAGTAATATTTCACAGCTACATCAGAAATGTAAGGACTATGGTATGAAGATTAGCATTTCCCAAACGAAAGTAATTGCAGTGGGAAAGAAATATAAACGGATTGAGTGCAAAATAGGAGGAACAAAGTTAGAACAGGTGGACGGTTTCAAGTTCTTAGGATGCATATTCTCGCAGGATGGCAACATAGTGAAAGAACTGGAAGCGAGTTGTAGCAAAGCTAATGCAGTGAGCGCTCAGCTACGATCTACTCTCTTCTGCAAGAAGGAAGTCAGTACCAAGACTAAGTTATCCGTGCACAGTCCAATCTGTAGACCACCTTCGTTGTATGGGAGTGAAAGCAGGGTGGATTCAGGTTACCTTATCAACAAGGTTGAGGTTACGGATATGAAAGTAGCTAGGATGATTGCAGGTACTAGTAGATGGGAACAATGGCAGGAGGGTGTCCACAATGAGGAAATCAAAGAAAAACTGGGAATGAACTCTATAGATGTAGCAGTCAGGGCGAACAGGCTTAAATGGTGCGGTTATGTTACACGCATAGGAGAAGCAAGGTTACCCAAGAGACTCGAGGGTTCAGCTGTAGAGGGTAGGAGGAGTCGGGGAAAACCAAGGAGAAGGTACCTGGATTCGGTTCAGAATGATTTTGAAGTAATAGGTTTAACATCAGAAGAGGCACAAATGTTAGCACTGAATAGAGGATCATGGAGGTATTTTATAAGGGGGCTATGCTCCAGACTGAACGCTGAAAGGCATAATCAGTCTTAAATGATGATGATGATGATGATTATGATGAATGAGCAGGCCTGTCTTTATGGACTGTGAGAAAATTTTAGCATTTTGACCAACATTGTATCAATAAGTGTGTGCATTTGATATCTTTGTTGTTGTAATTATGAAAAATTTTAACAAATATATATTGGCCAGTGCCCAAAACAATATCTACACTTTTTTGTGCGGAGCATGGGGGCTATGTAAGTAGCCTGTTTAGGTTTTATTATTGGTAACGTCACGTAGCGCTCTATATGAAAATCACTGACTGTGCTGTTGGAAGTCTGATGCTGATCGGCATTGTTGCAATAATCGCTATTGTAGTGTTGTGCAGTTGGCTGTTAACAGCGCGTAGCGTTGCGCAGTTGCATGTGAGCCGCCAGCAGTGGTTGATGTGGGGAGAGAGATGGCGGAATTTTGAGAGCGGAAGATCTGGACGTGTGTCCATCAGAAAGAGTAAATTTGTAATACTGGATATCATGGACTGATATATGTTATGACTTTTGAACACTATTAAGGTAAATACATTGTTTGTTCTCTAACAAAATCTTTCTTTTGCTAACTATGCCTATCAGTAGTTAGTGCCTTCAGTAGTTTGAATCTTTTATTTAGCTGGCAGTAGTGGCGCTCGCTGTATTGCAGTAGTTCGAGTAACGAAGATTTTTGTGAGGTAAGTGATTTGTGAAACGTATAGGTTAATTTAGTCAGGGCCATTCTCTTGTAGGGATAAAAGAAAGCCAGATTGCGTTGCGCTAAAAAATATTGTGAGTCAGTTTAAGCACAGTCATGAATAATTTTTCTAATGGGACGTTTCACTTTCTTTAAATATAATTGTATCAGTTACCACAGTGATCAATCCTACTTAACAGAAAAATTTACATTCCATAACACATATTTTTATTCCTGTGATGTAGATTTACGGGATCTGATGAACAGAGCGAAGAATTTACTAAGCTCAGCATACAGACTGACACAATTGCAACGAAAGACAAATGTACTGAGGAGCAAGAGAAATTAGCGATAAGCTTAACATCATAGTCCGGATGACGTTATATATGAAGGAATGTAGCTACTTGGAAGTAAAGTGACGCATGATGGACGAACAATGAAGAATTTACGTGGCAGAGCATCCTAGGTAAAGGGAGCATTCCACATCAAAATAATGGAACTGGTATCAGACATAAGCCTTACTTCGAGAATAGCGTTTCCAACGAACGTACGTCATCAGCACTACATTGTATGGAAGTGATCAAAGACCGTGATAAAACCGGAACAGAGGAGAACCGAAGCGTCTGACACGTGGCGTCACAGAAAATATCTTAATGTTAGGTAGACTGATAAAACAATCGTGGAAGAAAATAAGGGATAAAATATTAATTAGAAGAAAAGAAAGAATGATATACCATTGATAAGTCGCACGGAAAGAATTTATGTGGTAACATAGAAAGATGAAAAACAAATTATTGGCCAAGAGAGATATTGGAAGACATCTTGGAAGTAACTGAGGATGTCTAATGTGTACGTGTTACTGTGAGATGAAGAGTTTGGACCACAAGACGGAATCTTTACGGGCGTATGGGAACAATCTGAAGGCAAATGGCGGAAAATCAAATTTCGATGAGAAATTTTCTCACACTCGGCTAGAGGGTGAGCGATTCAAATCCTAGGGGTGCCAGAACATTTTATGGTCAAAATTTTATCGCTCAGAGAGTTGTCGTAGAGCTCAAAATTACCATCACGTCTTTCAGTAATCTATACTACATTTTAAACATTTCTGTAGTTTGTCATTGGGAGAGATCGTGTGACTTCATTGATGGCATTCCATTCGCCGTCTAGAAACATTAAGCCTAACTATTATCTCCGTTATAATAGAGAAGACATCAACAGCACAACTGCGACACGCCCTTTGGCAAGCAGTTAACACAGCCATTTTTCGAAAGCTGATGGCTTTCGGAGATCTCCGCATGCAAACATCTCAAATTTCACCTATTCGAAAAGCTTAGAACTCCTAGAACTAACAGCAATTGCTAGCAACTAATCTGAGATAACACCCCCGTAGTTTTAAAAGAATTAATTTTCTGTTAATTTGATAGGAACCCGGTGAGAGATTTTTGTCATCCTGTTACTTTATTTTTATACGTAATCGTTCACGGAATAGGCCCTTAATCCCTTACAGACCGGCTGACTGCTGGTCACAAGGCAGTATGAAGAGCTAAAAATGATCGTGGGACAGTTGTTGTCAATGATGAATCCTGCTGATGTCTTTGGTACTTTGTTCATGCAGCCCTTCGTCTAGCCTCACGAAGCTGTGAGACCACCACGTGCTCAACCTCCGTAACACGGAAAGCTCCGAGAAGTTACCGCGAATCTAACATGGGTACATTTGCGCCGAAGATAGTGATACTATGAATTCTGCTACAGAGGCGGTCATTGTTTTAATATTCGATTAAAAGGCTAAATAATATGATGAACTGACACGAGAGTTCGGCATATTCACAAAGACGGAGCCAACAGGTAACACATTTCCTTGTCTATATAGATTACTTCTTAATTACCAACGCAATTGAGAAATATCATGCATCGACCAGTAAACTGCGTTGACAAACACTGTACTCTGGCTCTGTCGTTACGAATAGTATTGTTTATTTGACCTTGTTCTAGGGCTGACGATTCTATTTCTGTTGCAGTTGCAAGTAAACGCTCTTCTGCCTTGTGCAAATTCCAATATTACACAAGAAAATGTAACCCACCATTAGTTGTCTTTTACTCTTTAAGTGGCCACAATTCTCTGTCATCATTTTTTCAATAACATAAAATGTATGACATAAGGAAAAGCAAAATTAAACACAAAATTAAAACCTAAACTGAAATCATTTCTTCTGCACAAGTATTTTTATTCCATGAAGGAATGTAAGCATAAAAACTGGTAGCGTATATACAGTAGGAGATAACTAAGTTTAGTGTGTTGTTATATCTGTGAATCATTTGTAACATGAAGCTTTACGAAGGCTGAAATGACCACTTTCATTAAACCTGAGTGACTGTGCTACTTAGTATTCAGTAAATTACGTGTACTCCAACAAATTTGTGTTTATCAGTAAACAGACTTCGTTTCGTAACATTTCTACGGAAATCGCTTGCCCTTTCAGTGTTACGTAAACAGATTCGTTTTAACGTGAATGAAGTTCAATGTATTGGGATATTCTGGCTTCTGTAAAGAATTACCTCCGACAAACGGAGTTGAAATCACTGTATGTTCTAAATTAATCACGCCGTTCTTGCACTGTAACTGTATTGACAGTGGACAAGGGTAGGTGCTGCCATTCATTCTGAATGGGCGGTTTAAATGTGAATGAACAGCATCGCATACAGAACGTGAGTAAAATTTCGCTGATTTACAGAATCAGGATTAAATGAAATGCGTGCATCGTCGTTAAATGCCAGAGAAAATGCAAGTTCGTGCTTCAATTTATATTTTTTTCAGGGTTATCCTCCGTTCCATATAACTGGCTGGTTATTGCGAATCGTCCTATTCACTTGCTTGCTTTGTTCGGACGTTCCGCATTCCACTGGAGTCATTCACTGGAGCGACATAGTTGATGCGTAAACGATTCCGACTTCCGCGGTGCGAGAGGGCACAAAACAGAACGCGCTGCAGTAGACGCGACTCTTTCATTTGTTACGGACGAACAAATGCGACCGTTACCCATTCTTCTCCAGATATTGTGGAGCGCCTCGCTATTCAGCGCTGCCGATCTGCACTTGGGCCGAAGTGAGAGATCAGATCGTTCATTGTCCGTGGGGTAGAGGCTTCCGGATGAAACCCAGCCGTTCCTATTCGACCGCCAGCATTCGCTATCGAAAACTCTGTCGGATGGCACGTTCCCTGCGTAAGTACGTTACCAGTACGGTAGCAGAAAAGAATAATCTACGTCACGACATTATGTCTAAATGGGCACTGCACTGGATGTGCGTTTGTAGTCTAAGGAGGTACTGCCAAACGCCGCCAGTAGTGACCGAGCGGTTCTAGGCGCTTCAGTCTGGAACCGCACGACCGCTACGGTCGCAGGTTCGAATTCTGTCTCGGGCATGGATGTGTGTGATATCCTTAGGTTAGTTAGATTCAAGTATTTCTAAGTTCCAGGGGACTGATGACCGCCGATGTTAAGTCCCACAGTGCTCAGAGCCATTTGAACCACTTTTTTACTGCCAACTTGTTTCACTCTAAACATCGTTATTAAGGGGAGCCTCCGCCATAAAGCTTAACTTCTTTTTCAGAAAATATTACTGGCTATTTATCATGTTTAGAATGTTTACTCTTAGATGCCGAAACTACGAGTGTAAGTCAATTATTACCCGCTATTTAGTTACATTTTTGTTCATTTTGCTAATACTGTTGTTTTACGTTGATGAGGCACGCTTTGTTTATTTGTTGTTATATCTTTCAGTTTTCAAGCTGCTAGGTTAGTTTCGTTATCGTTGCCATGCTCTTAATCATGGCTGCTACGCTGTCTATTTGCACCAAAGAAGACCAACGTTCAGGGATCCGTTTTTTGAGGTCAGAAGGCATATCAGGGGCTGAGATTCATAGAAGCCTTTCTGTACAGTACGGTATCAGTGTTTTGCGGCAACGGAGTGTCTACGAATGTATTGAAAATTCCGAAATGCTCGCACAATTCTTACGCACCATGAAGGAGCCGGATGACCATTTACCAAAAATGTAGAAACCATTGAGCGTTCACGTGAACTGATTCTTAAGGTGGAAGATTAACTATTGACGAAGTGGCACATCGTCTCCAAATTAGTCATGGTTCTGCCTACGAAATCATCCACAACAGACTTGGGTTTCATAAAGATGGGTCCCGAAACAACTCACACAGTTGCATAAACAAACGCGCTTGGACATCTTCAAAAAACACTTGGCTTGCTATGGTAAAGAAGGGAACAACTACTTGGACAGAATTATTACTGGTGACGAAACATGGCTCCATCATTACGAGCCGGAGACTAAACGGCTGTGTACGGAATGGAAACATCCAAATTAGCTGTCCAAGAAAAAGTTCAGCACCCAACCGTCCACAGGGAAACTGATGCTTACGGTTTTATGGGACGCACAGGGTCCAGTACTGAACATTGTGGGGAGATGGGCACAATAATAACCAGTGTACGTTACAGTGAGATTCTTACCGCCAGCCTAAAAGCCTGCAATTCGAATCTAACGCCGAGGATTGCTGTCAAAAGGTGTTGTGTTGTTGCACGACAATGCCCGTCTGCACACTGCTGCCCGCGCTGAGATGCTCCAGAAACCCAAATATGAAGTACTGGATCGTCCTCCATATAGTCCCGATCTTACCCCTTCTGAGTATCACCTGTTTGGTCCACTCAAACAGGCATTAAGGGGCCGTCGATTTGCCTCGGACGAAGCAGTGAAAGAAGCGGTGCATTCCTGGCTCGCAGCTCAACCGAGAACCTACTTTCATGAGGGCATCAAGAAGCTTGTACAAAGATGGACCAAGCGCGTTGAAACGCAAGGAGACTGCGTCGAAAAATTATATTCTTGTAAGTTTCCTATTTGATTAAAAAAAATGTTATAACTACTTGGCGGATAATAACTGACTTCCGCTCGTATTTGGCTTTATTCGACTTACAGTTACTGTGTGAATTACTAGGACCTCTCGGAATTAATATTCACGCTCCTCCTAGCACAGATGTTGTAATCAGGATAGTGCCTACCTGACAGAGACTTGTATCTCAATTTCTGCTGACAAGAATGCAAAGATGGCAAGAAACAAAATGCAGATGAAAGTTTGCGGAGTGTCATTTGGACCAAGAGCCCCAATGATATTTTTGTACCCTAGAGGAAGATATGTTTTGCTCTTGTGGATGCTGCTTCTCATTTCAGTATGAGATGACGGAAGACTGAAGTGGGAAGTAATCACAGCATTCCTTTATCATCTTCCCAGAAGGAGATCTGCTTATCTAGAAATCAATAAATTAGTCCACAAGAAAAATTTCAGGAGAAAGGCTACTCTGTCTTGAAATTACAGTAAGACGAAGCTTAACAAGAGTAGAAAGGAAAAACGGACGATGCTGATGAGATCATGTTTCCTGCACTTTTTTTCTAATTGAGTACCAACCTTGCTATCATAAATATGGAATTTATGCAAAAAGTAATCTTGAGATGTTTGCATGCTTCTATGCCTTAATATTATCAACAGTGTTCTTTGTCTTTATATTGTCACATTTATGTATCGATAATTAAGGAGGCTAAATATTAGAAAAAGCACTAAAGGTAAATTAATACAATATCTCAGAAAATGGCTGCATACAACTGTTGAGAATTATGTGTTTTGAATATATCTAAAAACCTGTAAAATAAAAATTGAGGTCTGGGTGCCAATAGTAGTATTCAAGAATTCCATTGAAAATGAAATTAAAAGTTCATAACTCAAAATACTATTACATTCTGGACTAATAAATAGGATGGTTTTACAACTTTACATGGTAGAAATGATTTTAAAATTTGGCGGAAAACGGGATGGTCGAAGAAACGTTAAATTTATGGTAGGAATCTCCCCTCAGGACTTATAAAGTAATGTACTTGAGGACAGTAGAGTATATGTACAATCATGAAGTTGTTAGTAAGTCATCATTTTTATTCTAGTAGCTATTTCGTCAAGATACACATGCTGTCTGAATTACGTTAGCTCATCAAATTTTCCTGGTGAATGCTCTTCTAAGAGGAGGCATATCTTTGCCGTGGTTGCAAAGGATTGATACGTCTACAAAAGTTTGACTGACCTGGATTTATGGTGAACCATGTATGAATTTAGGTATTTCAGCATTCTGTGAGTACATATGCAACATGTAATCTGAGGGCTGCTTCTGCGCGCTCGTTGTGTTGCCTACAGGCGGTGAGCTGGTGTGTGGCGGAGGGAAGATTTTGTCTGGCCTAGAGAGAGAATGAGCCGGTTCACCATTAGCCTACATCTGCACCCACACGGTGCAGGCAGCCTTACGATGCGTACCACTGTCTCTTCCCTCCACCCCTCCTCTCCTATTTCCCTGTTCCAAACGCGAGTAGTTCGCAGAATGAAGCTGGTAAACTTCTTCGTACGCTGGAATATCTTTAATTTTGCCTTTAGTTTTCTTCGCAAGATATACGTGGGACGAATCAAAATATTGGTAGACTCTTCCCGGCAAGTACGCTCTCGGGCCTGTAGCAGTAACCCACACCGAGGTGCAGAACGTCACTCTTGCAGTGTCTATTACTCAGCATCTCCGTAAACCCTTCGCTCTCACTAAATGAGTCTGTAATATAACGTGATGGTAGTTTTTCACTCCTGTCTATGTCCTTCGTTAATTCTACCTCGCATGTATCCCAAACTGGCGAACAATATTCTGGTATTGGTCGAATGAGTGGTTTGCAATCTACCTCCTTTTCTGAAGATTCTTCCAATGAATCTCAGTCTGGCGTCTGAATTAACTGCGATTTGTTATACGTGGTTGTTTCTGTTTAAATCGTATATTCTGAGATATGTTGTGAATTCGGTTGTTCTGCAATTGTGGTATCACACAGTGACGGGTCTTTTTGCACTTTTGAGCGCAATACGTTACATTTGTTTATTTTGATTGTCAACTGCCAATTTCTGAATCAGGCGTTGATCCTATGTAGGTCGTCCTGCGTTCCGCTTCAGTATTCAAGTGTATCAACCTTTCTATATATACGACAGTCATCCGAGAAAAGCCTCATGAAACCTCAGACGTTATCCACTAGGTCAATTGTATACACTGTGAAAACCAATGGTAGAATAACACTACGATCGAGTGCTGAAACTTTAAATCCAGTCACACAGCGGCTCTGCTAAATGCTGCGAATGTGTGTTGGCCTAAGCCAGTGATTTGAAAAGTAAAGTATGCCCCCCACTGGCGTTGATTCCACACTACAAACTGTTCATGTTAGCGAAAAAATATTGGATTTCTGCGACAGTGGATCCCCTGTAGGAAGGTCGTAACGAAATACCGAATTCATCTCACAGAGATGAAGCTTGCTCTTACGCACGTCACTGCTCGTCTCATCACCTAAGAGTGAGCGTGGAGTAATTCTTCATTTACTATCGACACTTAAATGGGATAATAAAAAGTCAAAGAACAGTGTTGATAATATTATTGCATAGAAGCATGCGACCATCTTAAGATTACTTCTTGCAAAAATCTCATTGTGATTAGTCAATATTTTTGATAGAAAGTTTGGTACTGAATTAGGGAAAAAAGTGCAGGAAAATGGATTTTAAATTTTTATGAGAAAAGAAATAGTAGTACAAGACATACACCCATTAAATCTCATCAGCACCGTGCGTTTTCCTTGTCTGCTCCTATTAAGCTTCTTCTTACTGTAATTTCAAGACAAGATAGCCTTTCTCCTGAAATGTTCCTTGTGGACTAACCTGTCGATGTCTAGACAAGCAAATCTTCATCTGGGAGGGTGATAAAGGAATGCTGGTTACTGCCCACTTCAGTCTTCAATCATCTGATACTGAAATTAGAATCACCATCTACAATGCCAAAAAATATCTTCCTCCAAGGTACAAAAATTTCGTTGGGTATCTTGGACCAAATGACACTTGTCTTTAAATTACAGCAAGAAGCAGCTTAACAGGAGCAGAGTGGCAACGGCCGAACACAAAACACGAGCGCGACGAAGTATACCAACACCTGCAGATTTGATGAACCGATTATAGATAGATACCACACAAGTTAAAGAGAATCGGTGTCTTGTTACTGAATCCCCGAGAAAAGTAAGTAAATTGTTATTTTAATATATTTCCTTTTTATAGTTCCTTCGTTTGCGTATAAAATCACCGATTATGACTTAAGCTTGACGGTGTTGATTTAGAGTGTTGTGTCTAATCACATTATCTAAATAGCTTAGTTTTTTCCCTCAGATAACTGATACTACTCATGACCTAATCTAAAAAGTAACATAGACAGTATAGATTTGATTACTTGAAGTTTGGCTTCAATCCACCATTGTCGGGAAAATGATTAACTATGTGCGTTTAAAGAATCATGGTGTTAAGCAACGACACTATGAAATCCTCCAAGCTGGCGGATCATCTGAGAAGATATCACCCTGTGAAAACAAGTAAGGGTTTGAAGTAGTTACAAATACTTCAGGAAATTTCAAAAGAAACCCAAGCTGAACAGTGCGTTGGCTTCCACGCCACAAAGAGATGTGCGTCGTACAGTAAATCTCCACTTGTAACAAATCAGGAAAACCAAATACTATCTGCGAACAGTTCCTTCGCTAGCCATTGAAGAGGTTTTTAAAAACTGCTAACACGCAAACGTGCTTATACTGAACTCAACCAAACTGTTACAGCAACAACACTCTCGCGTCCTGTCACTGACTGCGTGGCCCCTCCCACCGGAGGTTCGAGTCCCCCCTCGGGCATGGGTTTGTGTGTTGTTCTTAGCATAAGTTAGTTTAAATAATGTGTAAGTCTAGGGACAGATGACCTAAGCAGTTTGGTCCCCCAGGAATTCACACACATTTGAACACTGTTCAAGGACGTATTGATGAAATGAGTTACGAGAATGAACGCATCTTGTGTAATTACATGTAAACGACCCATTGGTTCACACTAGTGGACGAGTCAGTTTTACTTGGTAAAGCAGCATTGTTATCGGCATATGAAGGTTGCGTTATGGACCAAGGACTCTATGAATATCCGCTTTACGCGAGAATTTTGATGACAGAAAATAGACGTGAAGCCAAATTCACTGTTCTGAATGATTATTTCATGGATAAATCGATCCCCATATCAAATATAATATCACCGGCAGCAAAAGGAGCAGTTTTCACGTTTGGACGCTGCCGTATATTTGTAAGCGATTTAAAACAAACCGAAGGGCGGTGTTTGCAATGCACTGCATCGTTCATTGATAACATTCAGTTGCTAATGATCTTAGTGGTATACTGCATTAATTTCTTCAACCTGTCATTAACGTAGTTAATGAAATTCGAATCGGCACATTGAATTCTAGTTTATTGAGCACTTACGCAAAGAAACTGAAGAGAAATCCGATCGATTACGCTTTACGGTGAAGTACGCTGGCTGTCAAAAGACTTGTTTGAGAAGACTTTTCTCTCCTTTTGAAGGCGTTTCGATGCTAATGATGCAGTTTTTAAGAAAAATTAATTCATGTGGGAATCAGAGATGGCTTGTTTGTTTGCTAAATTTGATGAGGTTAACTTGCAGTTGAAAGGCGACAGTCTATGAGAAAAACGAAATCTTTCATTTTAGTTTTTTTTTCCTGAATTACACTAATTAAGTAAAATACTAGACATCGCTAGTTTTCTCAGTTGCCAACTCGTCACATCAAATTTCCATGACGATGATGCATAACAGTGCGTACTAAGCTTCACAGCAGAAGTGCTATAACACTATTAAACATGTAGATCAAGCGCATTTTTTTTTTAAATTTGTGCCAGGTCAGCCACCCTTCGATACGTATTAAATCTCACACAAACACATACAAAAGTTATTTCCTTACAGGATCTACACTGGTTGTGAACTTATTACCTACATCGCAATGTCCATCCACCATTTCCATAAGGTGTCACTTCAAACGCCAATGAAAGGTTTTTCATTTCAATATGGAACATATAACATTTGAGCCTCGAAACAACTTTCCTGCCGTGTGCTGTTTACTTCGAAGAAGCAGAATGTAGGCATCTGAATTGGCCACCCTTTGCTCCCACTACTGCGACCGTTCTACGAAGAGTTGAGTCTGGCCAGGTCTTTTCAAACTTATATCTAACAGATGTTGGGAATAAATGCTCAGCCTCAGGGAATTCATTACCTTGCAGACTGCACGCTCGACCTACACTAGAGGTCCCACAAAATGCTCGTTATTCGAATTAGTTGCACTAAGATATTACTATTTTGAACTCTTTCAAATCAAAGGGCACCACTGCTGCCAAGGGGCATCACTGTGGGGGGTCGGACGTGGAAATACGAGGGACGTCGAGCACGTCCCACGTGTCCCCCTATTGGTCCACTGCTGTGGCCGCACTGAGGTTGGCCTCTCATTTGTGGTCGAATGGGAGATCATTCCAAGGTCTGGCCGGCAACGAAAACTTTCCGAGGGGCCGAAACTCCGAAAGTAGGGACTGCCCGTTTCGCTTGACGAGCAGGTTTCGGGCGTTATCTGTGGCTGACGATGTCGCTATGTCGGATGCAGTCATCCACACTGTTCCAGAGGAAGCTTCTCGACCCGCAAGGTCTGGGCATTCACAGAGGGTGGGTTTACTGGTAGTTGGGAGCTCCAACGTTAGGCACATAATGGGGCCTCTTAGGAACATGGCTACCAAGGTGGGGAGGGAAGCCACTGTGCACTCTGTGTGTATACAGGGAGGAGTCATTCCGGATGTGGAAAGGATGCTTCCGGATCCCGTGAAGAATACAGGGTGCAGCCTACTGCAGGTGGTGGCTCACGTCAGTACCAATGATGTGTGTCGCTTTGGTTTCGGGCAGCTTACGGAAATGGTAAAGACTGCCAGTCTTGCTTTCGAGATTAAGTCGGAGCTCACCATCTGTAGCATCATCGATAGAAGCGACTGTGGTCCTTTGGTGCAGAGGCGAGTGGAGGGTCTGAATCAGAGGCTCACGTGGTTCTGTGACCGTGTAGGTTGCAGATTCCTTCAGTTGCGCCATCGGGTGGTAAATTTCCAGGTTCCGCTTGTGACGCCCCCTCTCCCCTTTTTGTTGTCGCTGTTGGTGTTGAGCCGCTACAGCTACAGCTCTGTCGCTGGAATGGAGACGCGACACGCAGTGATGGTTGTCCCCATCAGATAACGTGGAACAGCACCCAAAAATCTCTAAAGAAAACTGTTATAAAAACACCACCACTAATTTTCAATCCAAATGGCATTACTTTAAATTGATAACTTCATCCTAAATAACTGAATGCCTTGTATTTTCGCGATTCTTCTGTAATTTTGGTTTGCCAGTACGAGCTCTGTGGTCCAGGGAGGTCAGGAACTTCCCCCCGTGAAATTTCTGGACGAGTTCTTCTAAATTTTCTGGTCGAGTCTTAACAGGCTTAATAATTTTGTTGATATGTTGAGCATCTAAGACGAATCGTATATCACTAATAGCCTTAGTTACTGTTAATAGTGGGCTAGAATATTCGGACGTCGAGGTCTCGATTATTCCCCAGTCCAATATTTTTTTTATTTCTTTAGTACCCCTTCCCTTTTTGACCACAGAACTGAATACGTTGTTTTACAAAATGTGGTTTGCGGGTAAGTTTCGATATCATACTCGAAGTTTTTAATTACACCTAGTTTTTCATTGAATACTGGTAAAAACAATTTTAAAACCTCTCTTAACTCCATTTGTTATTGTATAGATAAATATTCCGATTCACTGACTTTCTCGTCGATGCTCGACATATCAGCCTCAGCACCAGTTGGCTTAACACGGTCATTATCCAGATAACGTAGAGCATTTACCAGAAAACAATTAAAAATAAAATGCTGACAATATTTCCCTAACATAACTCTTTTCTTCATTAATGTTACATTCAATGGTCTGTCTTTAACAATCAAAACACAAACACCTTCTTTAATATCAAGGACGGCACAGTAACGATACAAAAAATCCATCCCCCATATGCACGGGGTGGACATCTTGGATACTATCAAGAAAGTACATTCTATTTAGACTCCTTGTAGCTCCACTGCTACCCATACCTGCTTAATTATCCTTTGTGCCTAAGCTCTAAGTTCCCCTGATACTCTGCATCCTGATACTGGCAAAGCGAATAATTTCTGCTATTGACTAACCACATTTAGGCAATTAATTGTCATTACACTGACCGTTGACCCCGTATCATTTAGTATATTTACAGGTCTTTTATTGTTTTTTGCTACCACAATAGCTTGTAAAGTATACCCTCTCTCATTTAGTTCAGCCCTTGGTTCATTCATTAAATCTTCTCTTGTATCTGATTCATTGTTATGCCTAAGGATGTTTACGGACTCACAAAGCTTGCCCCCCTCCTCATTACCAGCCATCCGAGGAAGGACTAAAATGACTGGTTCTCGTTTGACCGTCCGTCAGTCAGTTTCCTGGGTGCTTCATGCACTTCTACCATATGTACTTCATTTACCTTTTGGGGATATGCACTGTCTCTCACCACACTGCTTCCATCCGTTAATGGTATAGGTCTGTTAGATTCAAAGGATGTGCCTGTAGTATTTGTATTTGTACAACCTACGTTATTGATTTGACACGTCCCCCAACTGACTTATTTGACGGTTCCATGGGAGCACAGTTGTTTCTTTGGCCATCGTCACAACATTGATGGCTTGGCGATGGGGCCCCCCTCTCAAACTTCTTTTCCTATTCGTTGATACCAAATTCACCCTTTGAAAACCACTTGGTCCTGCCATTTGATTGTTATTTTCTACGAATGACCTTTTAGGATAATTGTAATTCGCCTTCCAATTCTGGTTATTCTGTGGCACGCGATCTATCTGCCCACTACCGATTTGAGGATTATTGTTATTTCGGTTGAAATCTGGAAAATAATTGTTATTCTGCTTATTCTGACTCCATTGAAAATTACCTCCATTATTCCTAAGACAATAATAAATGCTGTTGTTTTGCCATTGTCTCACATCCTCCGTTAACACATCAATTGAATCTATGAAGGATAGAAATTGCTCTACATCACTATCAGGTATGTCAATACGTTTCTCTCTTATATTGAACGGTAATCTTCCTTTTAATATTCTAATGACTTCAGGACTCGAAATTGGTTCAGTCCAATACCTTGTCTTGTTAAAATAACGCTCAAAATATTGTCTTAAGGTCTCTTTCTTTCAATTGTAAAACTCAGGTTGATAAACCTCATTACGTAAACGCTCTTGTCGACTTAATGACCAATATTTTGCTAAGAATAGTTTCTCAAACTCGGAACATGTGCTGCAGGTTTCGCTTATTTCAGCGGCCAACAATGCAGCTTCTTCTATAATTTTAGATACTATGAACTGGATCTTGTCAAACTCGGTCCAACTATGCGGAAATATTCTCTGAAAAGGATTGATAAATACCTTTGGGTTAATGTTATTCGTTTTACTAGTCAAAACTGGGAATTTCCTACTCTTGAAAATACTGTGTTCAATCCTTAATGAAGAAATACAACTCCGTTGTACATAGGGATCATCTTCTATATCCGAATCTGTGTTTATTTCCGACAGTTCACTGGTATACGTGATACGTTGTATTTGTGGACGTTTTCTCTCGCATTTAGATTTGTAATTCCTACATATATATTCAATTTCTGATTTTCTGTTACTGCTCAGATGTTCAAGCGCAGGTACCCACTACGAAATTAAAGTACTTGTTCATTCGTTACATTTCTGTGCGGTCCCCAGTGTGGATGGCACCTTAGCGTAAATCTCTACGGTCTTAGGCTATATCCACCCAGAGAGATCTTCTTAGACCTTTGACCTAATAGGTAATTATCTATAATCTTTGCTGAGTTTGTCTCTAATTCACGTAAACGATCTGTAATATTACAGAGTTAACCCTTTCTGATACTGTTCCAAATTGCTCTAATAAATTACCGACACTGTCCTGTATTTTATCCACACGGTCATTAATTTTTACTTCCTCCTTTTCCCGTTTACTTAGTCTAGATTGCGCTTCCTCAACTTTATTAGCTACATTACCCTCCTGTTCAGCAAACATATATTTTCAAAGGTGTGTAGTTGTTCCCTAAAATTGGCTTCAATAGCAGCCTGCTGCTGCACTATCTTAGCATCTATGTTAGATAATCTAGTATCTAAATTTGCTTGTTCCTCAGTTAACATCTTACCTACGTCAGAAAATTTAATACTTACTATTGCTTGTTGTTCATTGATTTTAGCATTCATAATACAAAATATATTTAATTTTGCTAATATACCACCGAATACATTGACACTTCCGGAACTGGTCGTGCAACACACATCATATATTAGTGACCTACTGCCTCCTTAGTATCAGAATTATTATTATCTGCTAACTGCATAACTTTACTTCCCATTCCAACACCCGATTCACTAGGAGTAATTACATTATCTGATTCTGTAGATGTTTCTCTTCCTGCATTGACTATTGTCCTACTACTTTCTTCTTGTTCAGACAAATCACTTAATTCCTCCTCAAATTCTGGAATGATTTTATCAGTGTCACTACGTAATCTTATCTTTCTTTTAGACATGATGGCAACTCTTGTTTGCTACAGTCTACTATTATTACAATATTTCAACCACTACTTTACTTCTACGTAATGCAAGCACAATGAACATTCAATATTACCACTATGGTAAAATACTCAACTCTACGATGCTTGAATGGTCACTTATTCTGTTGATTGCTTACGGTTTCTCGTTTATTTGGGACTTTCGTGGCGTTGTTCTCGTCTCTGGTGGCAGCTACTGTCGTTGTCTCGAACAGCTCTCCGATGCACTGCCTCGCCCTGTTGATCTCTCGAAGTCGTGAAGAGTCAACCGTCGCGTTGCAGCTGTAGAGGCGTCAGCTCCACACGATGTCTCTGCTCTCGTAATTAGTGTGAAGCGTCGGACAATGTGTCGTCCGACGTCGTTGAATCCTGTAGTGTGGACAAACGCTATATAAATGTCGTCGTCGAATACGACGTCGTCTGCTCGATAATATGTGAGCTAGCGTTGTCAGGCTCTGCGTCTCTAAAGAAAATTGTTCCGCGCGTAATGTATGAAAGTCCGTTTGCGAGTCCGCACAGTCTTCTCAGCGATGCGAACTACTGATTTTAATTGTCTATTATGGTTTTATGATGATTTGCTACGCCCGGTTAGTTAGTTATTGCAGTATTGAGTAAACATTCATCACCTGCGTCGTTCACACCACTGAAGTGAGGAAAAGTTCATTTGCGGTTCAGTATCAGTAGTTGTTGTTACGTTGCTAGGTAGAATAGTTCACTACGACACGACGCAAATCCAGAGATAATCTATAATGCTATCTTGCTTTCGTGCGTCGTGATATTATTTCGGCAAAACACTCCTTTCAATGCTCAATGTTCGTCAAGTCACTCTTTCAATCAAAATGTTCATAATTAATTTTGATCATCAACTTTCACGCAGTTCAGTTAATGACGTAGCCAACACGTGAGATTTCCGTTATTGACGAACAATTTTATTGTTCCTTCTTAGCAGTTAGTTTATAATCATCACACCATACGCACACCGATGGATGAGATCCATTACGATTGTTTTCAGTTCGGTGATCGTGACAATTACGACAACTTTTGCAATCGGCGTATTTGTATTACCTTCGTGTGGTCGTATTAATGTTTCCTACTCCAGGCTAATCAGGTTTTGCAGTCTTCGATACTATTCCATTCTTCGTTGTAACTGTTTACTTTGATGAAGGTTGAGTCCAACAACAATAATATCTCCAATAGCTAAAGTTCATGAACTCGTCGTACACTATCAGAATATCACTTCAGTTCAAGTTCTCTAGTCAGAATAACTGAGAACAGAGTCCGCGCATCTCGGTCACACAATATTACTTTTTTTATTTTTTTTTTTAATAGAAACAATCTCGTAGCGTTCCGTTTCTAGTACTACAACAAACGGTGCTCTCTCTCGACTTGATAACAAGCAAGCTAGCAAGCGACTAACTTTTCAATGATCGACCATTGTAGACGCATTGAATTTCCTTTCCACCGCGTTTACAAATCTCTTTCACAATAAATGTTATCTCTGACCGACATATTACTTTGGACTTAACTTTCGTCGTACAGGTTTGCAGTTATTACTAAGATGTTTGATAGCTAATTAAAATAACCTGTAACCTCCCCACAAAAATACATTCTCATTTAGTGTAACCTCATCACAAAAATTCTTTCGCGTCTAGTGTAACCTTAAAACAGAAAAATCCCTAAACTTCTGAACAGTAAAAATTACAATTACGTCGTTCACTTTCAGTGTAACGTCCCAACAAAAAATAAATGCAGTAACCTGGTAATAATACAATGTAACTAACCTCTCAATTAAATTGTCACTCACTTACAACTTTTCAATAATTGACTGTGAATTGACTGGTAAATTTTGGACGTCAGCAGTGCTGCGTCATGGCCCTGAACGATCATTCTGAATAAAAAAAGAAAAATTCTTACCTCAATGAAGTCGCCGGATAACGTATACATTTCTGCTCTTACAATAAATTTTTCTGGCACAGCCCTGTGCAATGCTGGCCGATAGATTTGTCATTTATGAAAGGAAACAACTGATTTTTCTTTTGGAATAATCGGGATGATCATGGATGGAGAAATTAGTAAATTCTTTAGCTTGAAATGAATGGTTGTTAAAAGATACTTTTTATGAGAATGATTATTATTACGAGATTTTTTTAAAAATATTTACATGGGACTTGAGATAACAATACTACATATACGCGAGGCTGCTTTTTACCTTATACAATAATGCTCAGGCTCCGGCATCGTTGCACCACGACTGGCCCAGCCAACACGATACACCAGACCAGACTAGACCAGACAGCTCGCTAGCAACAACTTACTCCTACAGCTACACAGTTCCTACTGCAGTCAACACTGCTCTCTGGTCTGAGATTCTCTTATACCTTACATATCGCAGGCAGCGCATGAGCAATACATCGAAATTACATCTGCTCGGACCTCTTGCAAAACTCTCCACTGTGGGGGGGGGGGGGAGGGGGGTCAAAAATTTGGCAGCGATGGTGTGTCAATTGGATTTGCCATGAGCAACAAATTTTTTTAAAATCTATTTAGTTACTAAGGCTACAGTCACAGGGTATATACATCATTGATAAGTGCAGAACATATTAAGTAATGAAATAGAGTGCACACGCACTGTAGAATTCTTTAACATATTTAGAACGACTGATCATATTAACAATTGAAATAAAGTGCACACGCACTGTAAAAGTCTTTAGCATATTTAGGACAACTAATCTTATTAACAAATTAAATAAAGTGCACACACACTGTATAAGTCTGTATCATTTTACAAGAATTTAAACGGACTGTATAAGTCTTTACCATTTTACAAGAACTAGGAAAGGAATGGGAAGGATCGCATCATGGTTGTAGCACAGTAGGTTGCACGTAGCTGCACTGAAAGTCCACATCTTTCGACAGAAGCACAACACCAAGTGAAACAACCTGAAGTTCTCTTCCATGAAGTATTTATCATTGTAGCCAGGATACTGAAATGTTGTATTAATATTGTATGTTATCATTTTGGTATTACTTTAGGTACACCAAACAGTAGGACCATAATAACATCTCCATCGTTCAAGGTGGTGGACAGCATGATGTGTCAACACCACGTTCTTGTAGAATCCATACTCTTTCACCAACGTAGAATTAGTGCAAAAACCAAATATAGATCTCCATGATCATGAGAATGGACAGGACAAACGGATATTCCAGTAATTTCTGGTAATTAGGTCAGAAGGTGAAGGACATTAAGTCTTATGCTAGTCATCATTGAGAATTACACTAGTCTATCAACCGATTTGAGTAATTATTGGTATTCATTGGCTATTTACACAGCATTTAAGTTGTATGTATGGAGTATTACAGAACATTATTCATAAGTCATCTCAATATAGTAATTATTGGCACTCATTGGCCAGTTACAAAGCATTGTTTTATGTATTATTCAGAAGTCATCATTCAAAATGTGTTAATTATTGGCATAGCATTTATACATAATTCATCTAATTATAGTAATCATTGGCAACCATTGGCCAGTTACTAAACATGTAGCAAGTATTGAATGTTACAAAACACTACTCACAACTCATCTGATTGCGGTAATTATTGGCACTGGTTGGCCAGTTACAAACTATTCATATAGTTTTACAGAACATTATTCAGTATTATTCAGAATCATCATTCAAAACAAGAGTTAATTATTGGCATAAAATTTATAGAGTATAACAAAAATATTATTTACAGAAATTATTGACATAGCATTTATGCATTATTACAAAACATCATTCAGTATTACTCAGAACTCATCATTCGAGTGACATAGGAAATATTTAAAATGTAACACACTGTAACTATTACTCAAGGTCTCTGGTCCAATAATACACAGATATAATGGATTCAATACATCTGAGAAATTTGCATTATATTTAGAACTAGAAATATATCCTAAACTGGTAGCATTATTTGGTTTTACACTGGTAATAGTTGTGATTGGTAATAATTTTTTTTTTTGTGTTAGCAATGCATTGCGTTGGGATCGATAATTGCTGGGGCATGAAAATATATGCTTTTGACTTATTGCTGGAAATAAGGATTAATAACGTCATTCGTCATGAGTCAGCTGTAGCAAGGTTATGAAACAAGTAGAGTATATCTGATCACATTCATGAATGATACACACAAATGGATAAAAAATGCAGGTACTAGAACAGGTTTAATGACTAACTGCTTATAGCACATTAATTTCATGAATAGCTTCTCCTGGAAAAAATACAAAATGGATTATTGAGCTGAAAGAAGAAACGCATATTATGCTGAAAAGTAGTGAACTTCGAATTAACAGGTAATGAAACGTGTACTCAATATCTATGTACTCTAGCTGTCTTTTCCAAAACATTCAGTCATTATACCATGTGACATAAGACATACTGTCTAAAGGAACTGCAACAAACACTTAAATAACTACATTGCATTTATTAACTAATAGTAAATATATAAACTTCATCATTATTCTCATCTGCAAAGAGAAACATCGTTATTCATATTACCATAACTTCAGCACTATCATCACCGGCAAAGAAAAACTTCATTATTCATATTACAATATTCTTCATATAACTATTCATCATCATTTATTATCATCTGCAAAAAATAGACACTTCGTTATTCATATTCATATCACCATTTACTTCATACAAGTATCCATAGTATAGAGTTTCTTATTTCTAGCATATTTCATCACTAAAACTAAGATGTGTAGTTCTGTCTGACAGCCTGCATCAATCGCCTAGTATTCTGAAAGAAAAATAATTAGTCAAGACTGCTATCATACGATGTGTATAGTATATTCTGGTTAATGCTTGTTAATTCTGATCCATTTACTCTTCATGACAAGATATTGCATTTTCTTTCGTTCATTCCGATGGTAAAATTTCCATTTCAGAGTAAACCACTGTGGTTTGCTTAATTTATTTCTTGTACACATTATTGCTTTCTGAAAATGATGAATAAGGATTACTATCTTGCATTTAAATCACATACTCATTAAATAAAACCTTGTTTCTAGTGATATAATTAAGCATACAGCATAGCATGACAGAAAACGTATTAGGTCAAAAACATAGACAGTTTTCAAGTGAAAAAATGTACACACAGTATCATAATATAGTAGCAAAGAAAGTAAAATAGTCACGATGTTCAGATATCATAAGAAAAAATGTCAAAGTCAACTGGTGTTTGTTATATCTTAAAGATTACACAGTGCATACAGACAAAAATTCTACTTTCGATAGGAAAACAATCATACATACACAAAAAATACAAAATGTGCACGGTCTGATATATAACGACAAGAAAAGCGACCCGCTAACCTTATCTTGCCGGGCACTTGCCAAGAAAAAATACGATCATTATCAGTAAGTAGTCACATAAATGTAATTGCATAAGTGGCCATATAAAATTCAGGAAATGGCATTACAGTGTAATAAATCATAAAGTATGTTCACTCAATAAAGGGTTTAACATTGGAGTCATGGTGATTGCCTTTCCTTTTTCTGGTTCTCAAAGTTTCGACGTGTACTACATTGGGGTGAGGAATGCTGCGAATTCGATATGGACCTGCGTGTAGAAGCTCAAATTTACTGCATCTACTCTTTCCTCTGTTGGATAAATAGTGCGTACGTACTAATATCTTCTGTCCTACGTGAAAGTCAGGCGTGTACAAACCTGTTTCTGCTGTCGTCTCCGGCGCTCTGCGGCACGTTTGTTGTTGTTCAGAGCAATGTCAATTATTTCACGGTGGCTTAGTCGACGAGACGTAGGAAAAGATACTAATTCTTTAATTTTGTTGGGTGATTCAACATTTTTCAATATAACAGTCGGAGATAGCATAGTAGATTCATTTGGTATGGAGTTAATTACATCCTGGAATGAGAGTATGTGTGTGTCCCAATCAATATGTTTTTATGGCAGTATATTCTACATAGTTTACCAATTTCTTTCATTAGACGTTCGCAAGGATTCGAGGAAGCATGATACTTGGATATATAGATCGGAGAAATGTTTCTAGCTGGTAACATACGAGTCCATATTGCAGATCGAAATTGTGGTCCATTGTCAGAAATTACTTTCAATACATGTCCTACATGAAACAAAAAATGTTTTACAAATGCATTCGAAATGGTTTTAGCAGAAGTTTTGCGTAACGGGATGAAGGTAACAAATTTCGAAGTGAGTTCAACAGCGACAAAGATGTAGCAAAAACCCCTATTAGTTCTAGGAATCGGACCAAAAATGTCTACAGCGGCCATGTGTCTTAATTTAACGGGTACAATTGGATGTAACGGAGGAATATGTGAAGTCGTGTCTGATTTAGCTTTCTGGCAGATTTTACATGACGCTAAGACTCGTCGAATACGTTTCTCCATGTTAGCAAAATAACAGTTCTGTCTCAGTATAAGAAAGCATTTTCTGGCTCCATAATTTGCGTAACTTAAATGAGTATACCAAATTAATTTGTTAACAAGCTCGTCAGGAATACATAATAACCAATTGTTGCTGTCAGGGTGAGAGCGGCGAAACAGAATGATATTGCGTACAGTGTAATGGTTTCTAATGGTAACATTATTCCTATCTTGCCAAAGCTGTTTCATTTCTTCCCACACGTTGTCTTTGCTCTGCTCTTGTGCTATGTCTCGTAATGACGACGAAATGAAATTTTCGAATGCAACTTGTTGAATATACATGACGCTAAAATTTGCTTGGCAGAAATTGGTTGCGATGTCTTCCTGATTGTTGCCGAGAGAATGGGATAGTGCGTCTGCCGCAATATTTTGTGTGCCGGGAATGTGAACAACTGTAAAATTAAATTCCTGTAAACAAAGTTTCCATCTGCTTATCCTGCCGTGTGTAAATTTTGCGGAAAGTAAAAACTGTATAGTTCTATGATCTGTGTAAACGGTCGTATGTCTTCCATAAAGAAAATGCCTAAATCTCGTAAATGCCCATACAACACATAATGTTTCAAGTTCTGTAACAGAATAATTGCGTTCAGCAGGTGACAGAATGCGACTTGCAAAGGCGATGTTTTTAATTACTGTAGTACTGTCTACTTCAATTTCCTGAAAACTGTGTACGCCTAAAGCGGTGTTAGAACTGTCGGTGGCAATGGAAAAATTTCTAGTAAGATTTGGGTGTGATAAAAGTTGTGCATTCAACAAAGCTTGATCACATTGACAAATTCAGACTACGGGCTTTTCATGTAAAAGTGTGTCTCGGATGTCGTCAAAAGTAATAACATTTTCGTGAACAAGAGTCTGTATGTCAAAAGTATTGCTTACGTTGCTGAAAGATTCAGTCTGTACTGTATCTAGTCAAATTCTTTGCGACATGCTGTTATTTGCGGGAGGATGCTGTGGCATTTCAACTATTTGTACTGTTCTGTTATTTCTTCCTGACGTATTTGGCTCGGGATGATACCGACTGTCTGGTTCATTCATGATAATCTGTTGTTGCGGATGATTCTGCTGCCAATAGGACCGACTGTCACACTGAAAACTGTGCTCATTACTTTTACGTCTGTCATGATAATCATTGCTATATGGCGCATTGCGATAGGAATTGAAATGATGTGTCTTCTGTACGTAGTGATTTCCTTATTGCTGTGCGTTGCTAATATGGTGTGGCCGACGCTATACGGGTAGGCGGCGAAACATTAAAGCTTGGTTGACCTTGCAGACTACATTGTTGGTTAGGTATGCTAACCTGCTGGTTTTGTTGCTGTTGTAGGGAAAAGCCTCTATTGTTACCAAAAAGTGGTTGCTGATATTTTTGACGATTGCTCAAAATGTTGTACATACTGATAATTACAATTTTGTCTGTTATTAAAATTACACCGGTAGTTGTCATTTCGTGAGTGTCTAAAGAAAACTGTCACTTTCGGTAAAATTTGTCGTATCAGGTTTTCTTTACTCATCCTTAATCCTAGATAGATCGATAGTTGAAGAGCTGTTTTGATAGATATAAAGGATAGTAGAAGAGAAGGCAGCAGTGCAGAAAACTAAAGATGAAATAGCACTACTACGGCTCGGGGCCCTGTGCACGCTTCGGCACATATTCATCGAAGTGTAATGAATCCCCTGAGGTCTCTTACGCGCTGCAAATAAATTTTAGCTTCTGCTTTACAGGCAGTGCCGATGAAAATTCAAAAACAAATCGTTGTATCCAGTCCAAAGGGTGATTCTTAGTTCTGTCATTTTTAAATGCCTTAAATTTTCTCACAGATAGAAAGTGCTTGTAATCAAAATTATCGTCTCTGTATGTCTGAACAGGTTCAGGATTGTATGATAATCTATTTGTCTGTGACTGTTCGGAATCTAATTCACATACTCTCTGTAAATTACCTAAATTATACTGGCTGTGTGAGTCTGACAAATGTTCGGGGAGTGGCGTATGCTGTGATGTGTTAAAGGCTGAAATATTTTTCATCTCCGTCACTTCTTGCTGTAAAGATGACAATTTTTTACGTAATGTATTATTAGACGAACCTATCTCACTGATCGTCTGCTGTAAATTTTGGAATTCGGGTGTTTGATTAAGCGAAACTGGTGACCTATCTTCTGATTTGGTATCATTGTTATTTTCGATAACGTCAATACGACTGGGAAATTCATCATATTTTTCAGTCAGTGCTTTTACGTGATCGTCGTTTTTAGTGTCACAGGCATTAATTTGTTTTTCTATTTTACGAGTCGTTTTGTTCAATTTCTTAACGTCTGCTTTTATGGCATCGGGATCCTGTATTAGTTCCAACTTTTCAAGTCTGTTGGTCAGTGTCTGAAAGTCTAATGTGTATGTGTCTGTTTTTGTTTTAAGACCGGAGATTTCATCACGCAATTCGGTGTTCAACTGTTTGATTTCGTCTAATACTGCAGCAATATTGTTGTCTACGTATGATTTTGCTTTCGTAAACAATTTACGCTTATCTTTCTGTCTCTGTGCAGTAATTGTTTCCATGACTTGTTGCTTTACTTTATTCTGTTCCTGTATAAATTTACTGTAACGCGTTTCACTGTTTTGTAGGTGGTGATTAAAACGTTCGTCAAGTTGGCTGTTCTGTTGGTCAAATTTCGCGTCTACTTTCCCATCCAGTGTGCGTGAAAGTTCTGATGACATTAATTTAAACTCGTCGCGTAACTGTGTTGCGTTTTCAGAACATTGTTTAGCGACTGCACTAATTTCATCTGTAAGTAATTTGGTAGTGGCTGCATGTGTATTACTTAATTCTTGTGCCACAGATCTAATTTCTTCACTACTTTTCCTAACACAAGCCTTTATTTCCTCACGTAATTGTTCTTTAGTATCATGACATTGCACGGCAACGGCTGTAATCTGTTCACTAAGCTGTTTGAAATTGTTATCTAGTTTTTCATTCAACTGTTTGGAATTGTTGCCTAGTTTATCATTAAGTTGTTTGTTTTGTTCATTAAGTTGTTTGAAATTTTCATTAAGGTTGTCTTGTTTTTCACTAAGTTGTTTGTTCGATTCATTAAGTCGTTTGAAACTGTTGTCTTGTTTTTCACTGAATTGTAGTAATAATGCTACAACTTGATCCAAGCCAAAATAACCGACTCTGTTCTCTGTACTGTGTGATGGTGTATCTGCATTTGTCACGTTTTGTGAAACCATTTGGTCATTGTCTGATTCACGAAAAGGTTTTGCTAATTGGATGTGCACTGTGGATCACTACCTCGGAATCAAATAAATCTGACGTATTTTCACTAGATTGTTCATCTTCGTGAGAAAAATTTATCTGTTTGCTATGCAAATTTTGCAACTCGAGTGTGTCAAACTGGGCAGCGTTCATTGTAACGGGACGTACCGCGTCATCAATTGTTACATTTACTGTGGACATAATTGAATTTGTTTGTTCATCATTAGGATCAACATCATTACTAGTGATTGGCACGCACTGATTATCTGTAACTAGAGGATTATCACTATTACACTGACTGTCGCTAGTATGATCGGTCAAATTATTCGAGTCGGCTATTTCACTCATTGCACATCGCGATGTACTGTTAACAGTTTTTCGCGGCATTTTCACAAATCAAAATTAAGCACAAAATGAAACAAAGACAAAGCAAAAAATGGAACAAATACATTTACAACAAAGAGCAATAAATTGCCGATGACCTGTGAAAGATAGAGTGACAAGTTAGTAAATGCGTTGCGCCTGATGCAAACTACATTTAAAATTGAGTAAATAAGAGCAGATATATAACTGACTACTTCTCAGAAATTCACAAAGAAATACGATCCTGGCTGGTTGTCGCCAAGTGTAACCTTCCCACAAAAAAACTTTCTCATTTAGTGTAACCTCACCACAAAAATTCTTTCACATCTAGTGTAACATTAAAACAGAAAAATCCCTAAATTTATCAACAGTAAAAATTACAATTATGTCGTTCACATTCAATGTAACGTCCCAACGAAAAATAAAATCAGTAACCTAGTAATAATACAATGTAACTGACCTCTCAATTAAATTGTCCCTCACTTATAACTTTTCAATAATTGACTGTGAATTTAACCTGGTAACTTTTGGACGTCAGCAGTGCTGCGTCATGGCCCTGAAAGATCATTCTGAATAAAAAAAGAAAAATTCTTACCTCAATGAAGTCGCCGGATAACGCATATACATCTGCTCTTACAATAAATTTTTCTGGCACAGTCCTGTGCAATGCTGGCCGATAGATTTGTCATTTATGAAAGGAAACAACTGATTTTTCTTTTGCAATAATCGGGGTGATCATGGATTGGAGAAATTAGTAAATTACATGGGACTTGAGATAACAATACTACATATGCGTGAGGCTGCTTTTTACCTGATACAATAATGCTCAGGCTCCGGCATCGCTGCACCACGACTGGCCCAGCCAACACGATACACCAGACCAGACTAGACCAGACAGCTCGCTAGCAACAACTTACTCCTACAGCTACACAGTTCCTACTGCAGTCAACACTGCTCTCTGGTCTGAGATTCTCTTATACCTTACATATCGCAGGCAGCGCGTGAGCAATACGTCGAAATTACATCTGCTCTGACCTCTTACAAACCTTTCTTTCATTCTAGCTTTATGTCATGACATACTCAGTAATTATTGAAATAGGAGTTCATCAAAACTTTAAGGCGTTATATTATTGTCAAAGTTGTCGTACATGTCAGGATAACTTTGTTCCCTACTTTAAAATATCATGGCATTCTTATTTGGGTTTTCGGGTTTCTTGGGGTGTTACACGCTTAATAGGTCATGAGTTTACTACACGCAGGAGGTGGCTATATGTGCAGCGGAGGCTGTGTAGAAGGGACTGTGCGGTTTTTTAGGTTAGAGTGTCTCAAGGAACCACAAATAAGGGGTCCGTCTAAAATGGGGCACGTGCAACACATTAAGGTAATTGTGGAAACGATCGGTATTGTAGATGAAAATTGTCGTAGCCGTGGTGGGAAGGAACCAGTGCTCCAAGCTCTAATAGAAAGCACTGAAGCTCAAATAGTTATAGGTACGAATACCTGGCAAAAGCCGGAAATAAGTTCAGCTGAAATTTTTTAAACGTTCTTACAGTGTTAAGAAAGGATAGATTAAATACAGTTGATGGATGAGTATTTATTTCTGTAAGAAGTAGTTTGCCTTGTAGTTAAATTGAAGTGTGTAGTTCCTGAGAAATAGTATAGGAAGAGGTTATACCTGACAATGGGACTCAACTGTTGATTGTATTGTTTTACCGCCCCCCCCCCCTCCTCCTCTCGACTCAGAAGATATAGTTGCTGAACGGTTCAAAGACAACTAGAGACTCATTTCAAACAGGTACCTCATCATACAATTATAGTGGGTGGTGACTTCAGTCTATCCTCGATGTGCTGGAAAAATTACACGTTTAAAACCGGCGGCAGGCATAAAATGTCACCCGAAATTCTACTGGATGCTTTCTCAGAAAATTAGTTTCAACAATTAGTTCAAGAGCCCATTCGGAGCGTAAATGGTTGTGAAAGCATACTTGACCTGTTAGCAACAAATTATCCTGGACAAATAGTGAGTATCGTGACGAATACAGAGATTGGCGAATACAATGCAGTTGTGGCTAGGCTGAATACCGTAACACCTACAGCCAACAAAAAGAAACGAAAAGTATATCTGTTTAAAACAGCCGATAAAAATGCTCTTAACGCCTTTTTAAAAGACAGTCATCACACCTTCCGATCTGATCATGTAAGCTTAGAAAAGTTTGGGAATGATTACAAAGATAGTGTCGACGGCAATTGAGAGACATATACCACATAAATTAATATGTGATGGTACTGATCCCTCATGGTACAAAAAACGGATCAGATCACTGTTGCAGAAGCAGTGAAATATTTATCCCAATTTAAAAGAGCGCAAAATCCTCAAGACTGGCAAGGTTTTGCAGAAGTTTGAAATATAGCGCGTACTTCAAAGCGACATGCTTTTAATAATCTCCACAACGAAATTCTGTCTCTAAATCTGACAAAAAAGCCAAAGAGATTATGGTCATACATAAAGCACACCAGTGCAAGACGCAATGAATACCATCACTGCGCGATATCAACGTTGAAGTCACTGATGACAGTGCCACTACAGCAGAGTTATTAAAACACGGTTTTCCGAGACGCCTTCACCAAAAAAGACTAAGTAAATATTCCTGAATTCCAATCGAGAACTATTGCCAAGTTGAAAAACAGAGAAGTAGGTATCCTCGGTACAGCAAAGCAGCTTAAATCATTTAATAAATGCAAGGCCTCCGGTCCTGATTGTATACCAGCCAGGTTCCTCTCAGAGTATGACGATAGAATAGCTCCATATTTAGCAGTTATATACAACTGCTCACCCACAGAAAGATCCGTACCTAATGACTGGGAAATTGCTCAAGTCACACTGAGGCGTGCGCAGCTCGTGTTCATGCCGTTTGTTGCTTGACATATTCTCTTTACGGAACTGTCGCCGCGTTTCTTATTCGATTTATTGGCGTCACTAAGTTGCTGGCTTGCCTCCCCGTGAGTGTCAGCAGCGGCGCGTATCGATAAGAGCACTGTCGTATCATCTTTGAAGGGACCGCTAGTATTTCCGGCTCGTCGTGTGTCGGGGGTTCAGTCGGGACGCAGCGCCAGTGGGGTCCCAACAGGCAGTATTCGCCGACCACTTACGACACTCATGCACTGTCTGACGGAAGGAGACTGGAGCGGAAGTTGGCGTTCGTCTCATCGGGTGACGTGTATTTGGTCTTTGACCGTTTCTGGGCGTGGTCAGTTGGTCATCTTGCCGGATGTGGGTCGGTTCCTTCCTTGTGCAGAGATGTCGGTTGGCCAATGGGCAAGTGTTACCTCTACATGTTTGGGTCCGAACCAGTGTGCCCAGGTCGCCGCATCTCCGAGTTCCGAGCGGACATGGAGTTGAGTCGGGATGGAACTACAGTGAGGTCAGGACAGCAAAGACGACTTGAGTAGGGATGACCTCGTTTGGTAGTCTGGTCGGTCGTCTCATCGGTCGGTCGTCTCATCGGACGACGTATATTTGGTCGCCGACCGCTTCGGATGCTCTTTGTTTGTCGACTTGTCCTGGTTGTTCCGCAGTGACTGCTTTCACGATTGTTCAAGTCCTTGTGGAAGTGTTTTCATGGAATTGTGTCTAGCTAGTGTAACGTCGAATGAGCAGTTATGTTAATGCTGTCTGCGTACTGGAGTAGGCAGTCGGTCGGTTGGGACAGAGCAGCGAGGAAATCTCCACGGTGAGGGCATGAGAGCAGTGTTTTTTTTTTCCTCGCCGTGTTGTTGCTGTCCGTACCGCGTGTAGTTTGACTGCCTTCGGTGTTGTTCATATTTTAGAGTGGTTATTGTGCCTCGGCTGTTTTTAGACTCCAATTTTGAAGACGTAGTGCTGCTAGTATCTTCGCCCTCGGCTGATATTTTCTGTTGTCGTGTCGTTGGTCAGCGCAGCTAAATTTATTAGGTTGTTGGTCGGTTCTTCAGCCGTCCCTGGGTCGGGTTGCCACCGATTAGTTAGTATTATGCTTGGCTGCTTGTCTCACCATTAGTGAGAGGCCTTCGGCCGCCTATTAATTTCGTTTGTTTTAATTTTTAAATATGGTTTTCAGGCGTCTTAAGTTAAAACATTGAAGATTCTTGTTTGAACACATTTTTTTAAAAGAAAAAAAGGGGAATTTTGCTCTATTGCAAATCCTTACTATCCCGGACTTAAGCGGTGAGTTGTTCTATGTTCAGTACGTGACCTTCAGCTGAGCTTATATGTTAAATATTTTTAACATAAGGATTTCAGCCGTCTTAAATAAAAATCTGTAAAATTCACTTGTTTAAATGTTTTTTTTTTAATTTTCGGCTCTATTAGAAATTCTTTTTATCCAGGCCTTAAGCCTCAGTTCTTCTGTGCCCAGTGTGTAGCCTTCGACCGAGTATTTAGGTAAGATTTTCTTTTTTAAGAAACGCCGTCAGCCCCGTGTATCCCTTAAAGCTATTGTAATAACTTGTGTTCGGGCTTTCAGCCGTATTGTTTTGAATCCTTTTGAGGGCATGTGTGATTAAGTGTTTTTAGGAAAATAAATTTTGTGTTTTGTGCAACTGACAATAACTGATATTGGCCACTTTCCACAACAATAACCTGATCTGCTCTGTCCTGTGAAACCCGATTTCACACACCAAAACAAAAAACAGGAAATAGGAGTAACCCGCTGAATCTAGGCCCATATCACTAACGTCAATTCGCTTTAGGGTTTTGGAACACATACTGTATTCGAAAATTATGAAGTACCTCAAAGAAAACGATTTATTGACACACACAGTCAGCACGGATTCAGAAAATATCGTTATAGCGAAACACAGCTAGCTCTTTATACTCATGAACTTTATACTCATGCATAATTGTTTGTTTATTTTTAGATTTCCAAAAGGCCTTCGACACCGTTTCTCACAAGCTCCTTCTAACCAAACTGCGTGTCTACGGAATATCGCCTCAGTTGTACGACTGGATTAGTGGTTTCCAGTCAGAAAGGTCACAGTTCTTAGTAATAGACTGAAAGTCTCGAGTAAAACAGAAGTAATATCCGGCATTCCCCAAGGAAGAGTTATAGGCCCGCTATGGTTCTTGATCTATATTAGCGACATAGGAGTCAATCTGGGTAGCCGTCTTGTAAAGTCATCAGATGACTTAAACGAATTGCAAAATGATTTAGATAAGATGTCCAAATGGTGCGAAAAGTGGCAATTGACCCCGAATAAAGGAACGTGTGAAATTATTCACATGAGTACTAAATCCGCTAAATTTCGATTGCGCGATAAGTCACACAAAAATCAGAGGGCTGTAAATTCAACTAAATACTTAGGGATTACAATTACAAATAACCTAAATTGGAACGATCACATAGATAATGTTGTGGGTAAAGCAAACCAAAGGCTGCGATTCATTGACAGAACACTTAGAAGGTGCAACAGGTCTACTTACATCACACTTGACTGCCCTGTTCTGGAGTATTGGTGTGCGGTGTGGGATGCACATCAGGTGAGATAGACGCATTATATCGAATTAGTACAAAGAAGGGCAGCTCGTTCTGTATTATTGCGAAATATGGGAGATAATGTCACAGGCATCAATTGAAGTGGAAATCATTAAAAGAAAGGCGTTTTTTGTTCCGACAGGATCTTCTCATGAAATTTCAATTACCAGTTTTCT
This sequence comes from Schistocerca cancellata, assembly GCF_023864275.1. Taxonomy (NCBI): domain Eukaryota; kingdom Metazoa; phylum Arthropoda; class Insecta; order Orthoptera; family Acrididae; genus Schistocerca; species Schistocerca cancellata. The sequence goes on along the minus strand of NC_064633.1, from coordinate 405,020,842 downwards.
CCTCCGAATTCGAAAATATTTTGTTGGCACCCACTTACATAGGAAGAAATGATGATGATGACAAAATAAGAGAAATCAGGGCAGGCACAGAAAAATTTAACTTCTCGTTTATCCCGCGCGCCATCCGAGAGTGGAACGGTAGAGAGACAGCTTGAAGGTGATTCATTGAACTCTCTGCCAGGCACTTTATTTGGAATAGCAGAGTAATCACGTAGTCGTAGACGATACAGGAGACTGTTAAACGAATGACCATGTGCTAGAAAGAAAATTAGGCTCTGAAAGGTCATACGGACATGTGCACAATATTTTTTACTGGAATTCATATATTTCTAGCCGATGAATACACACGGTTTCGAAATGATTGTAGAAGTGGTTCAGGGACACGTTTTGAAATGTATCCATAATTTCAAACTGCTGATTTCTGCTTTCTTAGATAACCAGTCGGTCACAGTCCGGTGACGGTCCGGTGTGTGCGCGCGGAAGTGATGAATTCCAGCGAGTGTAGTCAACATCTTGAACGTGCAAGAAATGTGAGAGTATCATGAGTGAGCAATAGCCGAAGTACTGTGTTCGTTTCGATGTTTACCGGTGTGTCTTACATGACTGGCGATGATGGTGCAGTCATTACTAGCTCAGTACATTAATAGTTGGTGTCTAGAATCTAGGTGATTAATGATAATTCGTAACTCAAAAACGAATACAACTGTCATAATCTTGTTTCATATAATCACCGCCTCACAGATCCTGCATTAAAGATTTACAGAGACGCATCATGAGAGGGGCAACACGCTCAACAAGATACTAATTCAGATTGTTTCAGGAGACTAAACAGACAAGTCTACCAGTCTTCTATGTACTCCTTTGGATAGAAGAATCTGTCTGTGTATAGAGTGAATGCTACGTGCAAGCGTTCTGAATGTTTGTTTTAACGCGTGTCTGAGGCACAACTGGACAACTAGCCCGGTATTCACCTAGTGAGATGTGAGAAACTGCTTGAAAAGCACACCCACGCTAGCCTGCACCCCGACCCCTCAACACTAACACGCCGGGTGAATTCCATCTAGGGTTGGCTTACCACCCCCTCCTGCAAGCGGTGGCCTCGACAAGCGCCGCTAGGTACAGGAAAAAGAACATATTATTGACTTGCTGCAGATACTGGGCACAAAGGGCATACCTATACAGCCGGCCGCTGTGGCCAAGATGTTCTAGGCGCTTCAGTCTGGAACCGCGCAACCGCTACGGTCGCAGGTTCGAATCCTGCCTCGGACATGGATGTGTGTGGTGTCCTTAGGTCAGTTAGGTTTAACTAGTTCTAAGTTCTAGAGGACTGATGACCTCAGATGTTAAGTCCCGTAGCGCCCAGAGCAATTTGAACCAAACCAATACACACTTTCAACTCGAAACAAATGGGATTCTGTATTCAAGAATATCGTAGATCCTTTTTATTAATATTATGCGGTCGTATTACAGTAAAATGAAACCACTGCGCAGCAAAGAGTTAAATGTGAAATTTCTGGGCTTCAATATTAAAAGAAAAAGTTTTGTACTACAGGTTTAATATCCAAAGTACTGTCGTCAGTTCACTTGCGTTTAGAAGCGTGAATACCATCTAAAACGTACAGTCCTCAGCTTGTTAAACCAGTAAAAACAGTCGTGCTATAAAGTGTAGCTTCTGTGAGAAGCCGGCTGCGAGGGATCCTCAGTGATCAATATAGTTGTCCTGCTATAGAAAAATGGAAGAGTTGGCAGGCGCGTTTCCCGTGCAAGATATGAAAGGCCCTGACATTTTTCGGGTTTCATGAAGCGAGTACTGTCTGATTGCAAGAGGCCCCATATCAGACGTAGAGTCTGTCTCCAGTAACAACGAAGCGGCTTTGGCGAGGTGTTACACAAGGCAATAAATTTCGCTCATTTCACTGTCAAATTGTGGTACTTTTTATGTGTCTATCTTGTGTTTAACTTTAGAATATTACGCTTTGTTTGTGGAACGTTTCTGGATACAGTGTAGTAGCCTTTTGTGGTGCTCGTTTTCTAACCGAGTTGTCGGATCTAAGAGATATTTGGAAGTAGTAGGATTGCAATGATTGACTGATTAGTGGTATTTGAGTAGTGACTATTATAACCCTGTCTCATGGATCTAGGTGAGGACGGCAACCCTTATTCAGACTGATAGTATACTATGTTGCAGTGCGTAGAATTAGTCAGGTCCGCCGGTACGAATTAAATATCAGGAAACATGTAGTTCCAAACTCATGCAGAGTGTCTGTGTACGCACATCCCCATGTGCTCCAATCTAAATATTTAGTGAAATTTATTGACATCGAAACACCAAAGAAACTAGAGAAAAATAGGACTGTTCTACAGTTGCTCCGTAAAGGAGAAAAACAATGTGACGTCACTATGTAAAAATCAGTCATTACAATGAAGTTCTAAGACAAGTTAACATACAGTAACGCGTAAACCGTTGCTAGGTTGCTGCTTCCGATTGCTGCCCGTTCATTGGGAATGCTAATGCGGACCAAGTGATTAAGGTTGGTTTAGAAAAAAATTCTTGCGAACTGAAGATCTTAGCTCGGATTGCGAGCTGCAAGTATTTCGAATATTGCTGTGGCGGGGGCTCCGTTGCTGATGTGCTGCAACCCACGGTTGGCGATGATAATGTTTGGTTTGTCGGATCCTCAACTGCGTGGTCATCATCGCCCACACACAGTCCCAATTTTTGCATAGTCCAGTCTAGCCACTGTGACGAATACTGATGGTGATGAAATGATGAGGACATCACAAACACCCAGTCCCTGGGCAGAGAGAATCTCCAACCAGGCCGGGAATCGAACCCGGGACCCCGTGATCCAGAAACAGCAACGCTAGCCACTAGACCACGTGCTGCGCACGAACCCACGGTTGACAAGGCTCTAACACGTGGCTCAGGCAGCTATGTCCCTCCAAAAGACCCACATAACGTCATTGACATATTGTAATTGACGTATAGCACTGCTTTCCACATGGATGTATGATCATAACTCTCCAGTATGCCTCTCCTGTGCGCTCCAAATTCGATTCTGAAATTATATTTTAAACGACTACATCTACATCTACATCCACATTACTGCTTTGCAATTCACAATTACATGCCTGGCAGAGGTTTCATCTAACCACCTTCGATTATGTCCTTGCTTTTCCACTCTCTAACAGCGCGTGGGATATGATGATCCTTTCTCTCTACTTAGGTGGGCGCCAACAAAATAACTTCACACTTAAAGAAGAAAGCAGTGGATTGAAATTACATGAGGCTCTCTCTCCTCTATTTCGTGATGGTACAAAACGAACTGCCCTCAGTTGGACTTTTTCGGCGGCCTCCGCCAGTCCTGTCTGTCATGAATCCCACAACGTGCATCTGTACTCCAGAAGAGGGCGGACAAGCGTAGTGTAAGTAGTCTCTTTAATAGACCTGTTACATTTTCTAAGTGTTCTGCCAATAAATCGTAGTCTTTGTCTAGCTCTCTTCTCAATATTATTTGATCGTTTCAAATGGCAAACTTGCAGATGGAATACTTATTTGGAACAATGGGTATGGAAACAGACGTAGTACTGCATGAGGAGTAAATGGGCTTTACATAAAGACGATCTGTGATAGATGCAGTTTTTATTTTACAACAGATAATACAAAAACGCAGAGAGCATAAAAAAGAAACACACATGGCTTTTGACAACGTAAATAGATTGAAACTTTGGAAGATAATTACGAATCGTGGATATCCAAAAAATTTAATAAATGCGATGAAAAGTATGTATCAAAATATGAGTATCGGTCTAGAACTCAACGGAAAAACTGATTGTTGAGACACTATCTAAGGGAGCTGCAAGGAAAGGCTACTGTATCTCCCCAATTTTGTTTAACATTTACTTACATGAGATAATACATATATGAAAAACAGTATTTCAGGAAGATATATGCCTCTTTTAAACAACTTACTATGCGATGACTATGCAGTGCTCCTACCAGAAGAAGAAGAGGACCTTCAGAAAGGAATTCACCTACTGAAACAAATAAGTGGGGAATCTGACATGGAGATCTCAGCAGAAGAAATTACGTCAATAGCCTTCATGGGCAATGAACACATTGGAACCAAACTAGTGATAGATCGGATGATTTTAGAGCAAATAAATCGCTTATGTTACCGAGGATATGAGGTGACAAAGGGCTACCGCAAAGATATAGAAATTATGCTTAGTAAATTCATGTGTACATGTCAACAATCAACAGAAACCTTAAGAACAAAATTAGGAAAGAAAGCCGCGTCTGTGCGTAAGAAATGAAATTACTTAGACAAGGATATAGTAAGGAATCAAAATATTGGAGAAGAACGAAAAATTTTTAGTCCAAACGAAAAAATTATAGATTACACGAGAAAATGGAACGAGCACCTAGAAAGAAAGGAGAGTGACAGACTCCCCTTAAAGGCTAGAAATTACGAGTGTCAAGGAAGAAGCGATAGAGGAAGACCCCAGCAACGATGGGTATCGTAACAGGAAATTCTGGCTAATAGCTGAAGAGAAGAAGACTAAGGAGTAGGAGATGGGAATGAAAATGGAAATACATTAAATTGAAAGCATCGTGGCATTCTGGACGACCATTTAAGACAGAACTGAAAATGAAAAAGTCTAGATGGACTGGAGAATGTTGGAAATATTAATTAACCAGATTTTGATGTTTGAATAAGCATTTTACTCAAATGGAGTAATGAAAACTTGGTTCTGTACCCTGTACACCGAAAGTTAACAACAACACTGAACAACGAACGTTACGTGTGATCACGAATAAGGCACGCCAACGATCTCAAAATGCTGCAACCGATATTGTTCCTACGACCCGAATAAGAATGGTCATCAGAAAGTAATTTCAGAGCAGGTTGTCACATATTTCGTCCATAACAAGAATTGCCGAAGCAACAACCAAGACGGTTAGCCCCATAGCATCCGTAAATGCCGACACGATACAACTAGAACGCTTTCTATGATTCCAACGGGCCTGCATGCCGAAATCTTTCCTTTTCCGACGTTCGCAGATCCGTCCTCAGCTAGGTAAGGACTGTGATACTTACACTAATCAACCACTTGGTGCAAAACACCTTTGTAGTTCGCTTGTGGCTTTCTTGCTCTAAAAATTCTGGCGGATACACCTGTTATTCATGTACTAGTTCACATTTGCAACTTACATTAACCTGTCATCTTGCAATGTTAATCACTTAAATAAGCTATATAGTCAAATGTATTCCCGAAATGTCTACATCTACATCTACATCCATACTCTGCAAGCCACCTGACGGTGTGTGGCGGAGGGTACCTTGAGTAGCTCTATCGGTTCTCCCTTCTATTCCTGTCTCGTATTGTTTTTGGAAATAAGGATTGTCGGTGTGCCTCTTTGTGGGCTCTAATCTCTCTGATTTTATCCTCATGGTCTCTTCGCGAGATATACGTAAAGGGAGCAATATACTGGTTGACTCCTCGGTGAAGGTACGTTCTCGAAACTTCAACAAAAGCCCGTAGCGAGCTACTTAGCCTCTCTCCTGCGGAGTCTTCCACTGGAGTTTATCTATCATCTCCGTAACGCTTTCGCGATTGCTAAATAATCCTGTAACGAAGCGCGCTGCTCTCCGTTGGATCTTCTCTATCTCTCCCATCAACCCTATCTGGTACGGATCCAACACTGCTGAGCTGTATTCAAGCAGTGGGCGAACAAGCGTACTGTAATCTACTTCCTTTGTTTTCGGATTGCATTTCCTTAGGATTCTTCCAATTAATCTCAGTCTGGCATCTGCTTTACTAACGATCAACTTTTTATGATCATTCAATTTTAAATCACTCCTAATGCGTACTCCCAGATAATTTATGAAATTAACTGCTTCCAGTTGCTGACCTGCTATATTGTAACTAAATGATAAGGGATCTTTCTTTCTATGTATTCGCAGCACATTACACTTGTCTACATTGAGATTCAATTGCAATTCCCTGCACCATGGGTCAATTCGCTGCAGATCCTCCTGCATTTCAGTACAATTTTCCATTGTTACAACCTCTCGATATACCACAGCATCATCTGCAAAAAGCCTCAGTGAACTTCCGATGTCATCCACAAGGTCATTTATGTATATTGTGAATAGCAACGGTCCTACGACACTCCCTGCGGCACACCTGAAATCACTCTTACTTCGGAAGACTTCTCTCCATTGACAATGATATGCTGCGTTCTGTTATCTAGGAACTCTTCAACCCAATCACACAATGGGTCTGACAGTCCATATGCTCTTACTTTGTTCATTAATCGACTGTGGGGAACCGTATCAAACGCCTTGCGGAAGTCAAGAAACACGGCATCTACCTGGGAACCCGTGTTTATTACTCTTCGTTAATTATCTTTTGATGTTGTTTTTTTCCGTAAGTGTATGTACACAAACATACATAAGTGGCCATATTAGTTGTTTTAGTATTTCATAACTACGTAGTCTAATAACCAAATGTTATTATTCAAATTGACACTTGCTGTGGAAGCCTACGAAATTATCTAAAACTTGTTGCGTAACATGTAAAGAAAACTTCTGTTTTTGAGCTCTGTAGTTAGTATTCGCCAAATGTCTATAGGGAACTCAATGTCAAAAAAATTAAGGAAGGTAAACAAGTGACCAGGTATGGATCAAGAATGCTGATAAATCGTCAGTCTGGGAAGTTTCATTTGTTCATACAGAATAATAGTAGCATATATAGCTTAGACTGAAATACGCTACGTTCATTATAAATACTTAGTCTCCAATACATACGTTCATTACAAATGAAATTATGCCAGAATTCAGTAAAGAAAGGATCTGCCCATCAAAATATTAAGATTTATGGCCGACCTATTCTCATTATGAGTGTGGAATAAGAACTACCAGTTTAATAACTCGTGATTGCAAAATACTGACAACCACTTGCGGAAGAAAAAAAAACTAGTATACGCCGATCTCAGAGAACATCAGTTTGCGCTGCAGATAAATGTAGGAACATGCGAGGTAATACTGTCCCCGACACTTGACTTGAAATACAGGTCAAGGAAAGACGAACTTACGACCATTTATAACATTTATAACCTGAGAGAGAGATTTGAACGATGGTGACTGGAAAACATTCTGCAAAATTCTTGAGGTACAATAAGTACAACCCAGGGAGTGGGGGGCTATTTTCAACATGAGCAGAAACCAGACGATAATTATAGGAGTAGAAAATCATTAAAAACAAGCAGCGACATGGAAGGAAAGAAGACATGGCTGTAACATATCCACAACGTTATTCAATACGTATAGTGAAGAAACAGCAAAGGAAACCAAACAAATTTTGATAAAGGGGTAAGGGTCAGGGAGAAGAAACATAAACTTTGAGGTTTGCCGATGCCAGTGTAATTCTGTCAGGGACTGCAAAGGACTTAGGCGATCAGTTGAACAAAATAAACAGTGCCTTGACGAAGAAGATGAAAGATGAACATCAACAAAACCAGAATAGGAGCAATAGACTGTAACCGAATTATATTAGGCGATGCTAAGGAAAGTAGATTGCTATATTAGACACTAAAAGTAACAGATAAGTTACGCTGTTTGAGCAATAAAATTGTAGATGATGTTCCAAATACGAAATATATAAAATACAGACCGGCTACACCAAAGAAATCTTTTTCTAAAAAAGCAGGAATTTCTTAACATTCACTAGCAATTTATGTGTCAGGAAGTCTTTTCGGAAGGTATTTGTCAGGAGTGTCGCCTGGTGCGGAAGAGAAACGTGGACGTTAAGCACTGAGACACGGGTAGGCTAGAATCTTTAGAAATTTGGTGCTATGTCTGCATACATACGTGCATGACTACACTGCAATTCACATTTAACTGTCTGGCAGAGGTTCATCGAACAAGTTTGACACTACCGTATTTCTCCACCGTTCCATCTCGAAGCGGGAGTAGGAAAAACGAACGCTTGAATCATATTAGTTCTGATTTCTCTTGTTCTGTTACGATGATGATTTTTCGCTATGTAATGTTTTTGCATTCGGAAGATAAAGTTGGTGACTGAAAGTTCCTGTAAACATCACAACGAAAACTGCCGTTCCTCCATTAAATTTCGGGTGGGCGCCGCTACATTCCACTTCTGCTAATATTTCGGCCGTGTACGGTTTAGCCATCTTCAGAATGAGCCGAAAGACTAACGCGGCATCGCTCGATCCGTTTTTTTAAACCCGCTGATCGCGACACTGTGCATGCAGTCATAGGTACACAAACACCAGAAGCGTTGAAGAAGCACACATTTCTGTCTCCCCTTAACAGCTTCTTATAGTGCAGTGGAACTCATTTGGTGATATCGTAACAAATGTATCATCGTTACCTTTCTTCTTGTCAGTGTTTGCCATACATTTTCTTTTCTTCTCTGATTCTGAGGAGAACTTCCTCATTTCTTACCTTATCAGTCCACCTAATTTTCAGCATCTGTTGCACAACATTCTAGAAGCTTCGATTCTCTACTGTTCCAGGGTTTCCACAGACCATGTTTGGCTACCGTACAATTCTGTCCCGCAAATGTACATTTTCATTAGTTTCTCCTCCAAATAAAGCCTGTGACTGATACTAGCAGACATCGCTTGGCCAGGAATCCTTTTATGCTTGTACTAGTCTGCTTTTTATGTCCATCTTCCTACGTCCGTCAAACGATATTCTGTTGCCTAGGTAACAAAAACCCCTAACTTCATCCACTTCTCGGTCACCAATTTTGATACGAAGTTTCTCGCTATTCTCATTCCTGCTACATGTCATTACCTTCGTCTTTTTACGATTTACTTTAGAACTATATTCAGTAATTATTATACTCTTCATTCCATACAGCAGATCCTGTAATTCTTCTCCATATTAACTGTGGGTAGCAACTTATTACTAATAAGTCCTTTCTTTTGTTTCCATCATTGCTTCTTTGATGTATACACTGAACAGTAGGGACGAAAGATTACATCCCTGCCTTACACCCTTTTTTATCCGAGCTCTTTCTACTCTTAATGTTTCTTCTTTATTCTTTTATATCACTAGTCATTCCCTGTAGCTTACCCTTATTGTTTTCAGAATTTCGACCACCTTGCAGCATTTTTAAGTTGTCTAAAGCTTTTTCCAGGTTCACAGATCCTATGAAATTGTCTTGATTTTCTTCAGTGTTGCTTTCATTATCAACAGAAACGTTAGAACTGCCTGTCTGACCCCTTTTCCTTTCCTAAACCCAAACTGATCGTCGTCCAACACTTCGTAATTTATCTTTTCCCGTCTTCTAATACTTCAGTAACTAGGATGTGGAGCTGTTAAGCTGATTGTGCGATAAATCTTGCACCTGTCGGCTTTTGCAAATCCTTGTAACTATGTGGAAGATGTTTTAGCGAAAGCCTGATGGTGTATCGCCTGTCTCATACATTAAGCACACTTACGTGAACAGTCGTTCTGTTACACACCAACGATTTTAGGAGTGCCAACGGAATTTTATCTATCCTTCCTGCCATGTTTGAATTTAAGTCTTCCAAATCTATTTTAAATTCTTATTCCAATACTGGATTCCCTATCTCTTCCCTATCGACTTGGGTTTGTTCTATCACTTCACCAGTCGAATCCTGCCCCTGATAGGAGCCTTTAACGTACGCTTTACGTCCATCCTCTCTCTCCTCTGCAATTAACTGTGGAATCCCCATTACAATCTCAATGTTATCACCTTTACTTTTAATTTCACCGAAGTTAGTTTTTGCTTTTTATGTGCTGAGTCAGTCCTACCGATAGTCATTTTTTTAGATTTCTTCGCCTTTTTAATGTAGCCGTTCCGCCTTAGCTTCCCAGCACTTCCTATTTATTTCATTCCTAAATGACATGTATTGTTTTATACCTGAATTTTAACATTTTTCTACTTCCTTCATCCATGCAGCAACTGAATTATTACTTCTTTACCCATGGTTTCTTCGTGGTTACGTTCCACAGTACCTAAATTTCTCTGTCCAACTTCTGTGAGTACCCGTTTGAGAAATCCCCGTACCCCTTCAAATGAAATGCCTACTGAGCTATTCAGTAAATCAGAACCTATAGCCTCAGAGATGTTCATTCCTTACTACTTCGGTATCCCATATCCTTGCCCAGTAATTTTTCCTGACTAGTCTCTTAAGCTTTAGCCTACTCTTCATAAAACTACTAAATTGCGATCTAATTGTACATATGCCCCTGGGCACGCATGACTAACCAATATCTGATTTCGGAATCTCTGGCTGACAATGATGTAATCGAACTGAAATCTTCCAGTATCTCTCAGGCTTTTTTCTAAGTACATCTTTTCCTCTCGAAATTCATGTGTAGAGAGTTTGCTGTTACTGACTGAAATCTACGGAAGAACTAAATTAGCCATTCTTCTCTCTCATTCCCTACTACGAAGTCAATATTCTCCCACTATCCTTTCTTCTATTCCTTCCTTCACAACCGCATTCCAGTCATCCATGACTATTATATTATCGTTTCCTTGTACGTACTGTATTACCCATTCAGTATCCTTATATACACTCCTGGAAATGGAAAAAAGAGCACATTGACACCGGTGTGTCAGACCCACCATACTTGCTCCGGACACTGCGAGAGGGCTGTACAAGCAATGATCACACGCACGGCACAGCGGACACACCAGGAACCGCGGTGTTGGCCGTCGAATGGCGCTAGCTGCGCAGCATTTGTGCACCGCCGCCCGTCAGTGTCAGCCAGTTTGCCGTGGCATACGGAGCTCCATCGCAGTCTTTAACACTGGTAGCATGCCGCGACAGCGTGGACGTGAACCGTATGTGCAGTTGACGGACTTTGAGCGAGGGCGTATAGTGGGCATGCGGGAGGCCGGGTGGAAGTACCGCCGAATTGCTCAACACGTGGGGCGTGAGGTCTCCACAGTACGTCGATGTTGTCGCCAGTGGTCGGCGGAAGGTGCACGTGCCCGTCGACCTGGGACCGGACCGCAGCGACGCACGGATGCACGCCAAGACCGTAGGATCCTACGCAGTGCCGTAGGGGACCGCACCGCCACTTCCCAGCAAATTAGGGACACTGTTGCTCCTGGGGTATCGGCGAGGACCATTCGCAACCGTCTCCATGAAGCTGGGCTACGGTCCCGCACACCGTTAGGCCGTCTTCCGCTCACGCCCCAACATCGAGCAGCCCGCCTCCAGTGGTGTCGCGACAGGCGTGAATGGAGGGACGAATGGAGACGTGTCGTCTTCAGCGATGAGAGTCGCTTCTGCCTTGGTGCCAATGATGGTCGTATGCGTGCTTGGCGCCGTGCAGGTGAGCGCCACAATCAGGAATGCATACGACCGAGGCACACAGGGCCAACACCCGGCATCATGGTGTGGGGAGCGATCTCCTACACTGGCTGTACACCACTGGTTATCGTCGAGGGGACACTGAATAGTGCACGGTACATCCAAACCGTCATCGAACCCATCGTTCTACCATTCCTAGACCGGCAAGGGAACTTGCTGTTCCAACAGGACAATGCACGTCCGCATGTATCCCGTGCCACCCAACGTGCTCTAGAAGGTGTAAGTCAACTACCCTGGCCAGCAAGAACTCCGGATCTGTCCCCCATTGAGCATGTTTGGGACTGGATGAAGCGTCGTCTCACGCGGTCTGCACGTCCAGCACGAACGCTGGTCCAACTGAGGCGCCAGGTGGAAATGGCATGGCAAGCCGTTCCACAGGACTACATCCAGCATCTTTACGATCGTCTCCATGGGAGAATAGCAGCCTGCATTGCTGCGAAAGGTGGATATACACTGTACTAGTGCCGACATTGTGCGTGCTCTGTTGCCTGTGTCTTTGTGCCTGTGGTTCTGTCAGTTTGATCATGTGATGTATCTGACCCCAGGAATGTGTCAATAAAGTTTCCCCTTCCTGGGACAATGAATTCACGGTGTTCTTATTTCAATTTCCAGGAGTGTACTTTCGATACCTCTTTATCTTTGCCTTGTATCGTCAGCATGTATACCTGAACGATTATCATCGGTGGTTGTTTGCTGTGGATACTGACAGGAACTATTATGATACTGAACTGTTCGCAGTAGCTCACGCTCTGCCCTGCTCCATTGTTCATAACGAATCCTAATCCCGTTATACCATTTTCCGCTGCTGTTGATATTACTCTGTACTCATCTGACCAGAAATCCTTGTCTTATATCCTTCTCACTTCACAGACACCCACTGTATGTAGACTGATCTTTTTTTTTCAGATTTTCAGATTTTCAAATTTTCAGATTTTCTAGATTCCCTATCATGTTCAAATCATTTACATTCCACTCTCCGACTCACAGAACATTATCATTTCGTTGCTTATTCAATCGTTTTCTTATACTGACCTCCCCATTGCGAGTCCTCTCCAGAGATTGTAATGGGGTTCCCGTCAGGAAACTTTTGATGACTTTTCTTCAATCACAGGCCACATGTCCTATGGATACGCATTATGTGTCCTTGATGCAGTGGTTTCCATTGCCTTCCGCATCCGCATGCCGAAGGTCATTGTTGATTCTCCAAATACATCAACTGAATCTGTGGTTACGCGATGGTACCAAGCTTGGAAGTCTGTGTATCACTGAGGACCGGACTATGGCCACGTCTTTTGGAAGTTTATTGAAGAGAAAGACAGATTAACTGACTTGACCAAGCCGAAACCGCTATCTCTTTTAACTGCAATATCCACCATCGAATTTCAGCTGCTTCTTTCTCCACGAAGTCCCAAAAAGATGAAGCTGACGCTACACCACAAACGTTTTCGTATAGTACAGAGCGCCCAGTGTCAATTCAGTGCTCTGCTGCAACCCATTTATTGAGCTGCAGGAGCTGCGATAACCACGGACTGTACGAGTCGCCTGTCTAATATATGACAGGCCACACTTGTAGGGGATCTCGTCGTAACAAGCGTTCCGGAGCATTACACCATCATAAACGGAAGCCAAGTGTTGTGCTGTTTTCGGTGTGGAGTGAAAATTCACTTTTACGTACTTCCTGATGGTTCGTCCTGTTTTTTGACCATAGGCTTCTCACATACGGCGGGTAAGTCATGGATTTAAATGTTCTGCATCGTCTTCTGCTTACCTTATTCTTACCTTAGATTTCATTCGTAGCGACCAATGTATCTGGTGTCGAGAACACGCGGAGGCTTCAAAAACTATAAGTGTGGAAGCTCACCTGGCAGAGAGCTCTCATTAGCAATGATATGAGCACTGTGAACCAATGTTCTGAGAACTATGGTTATGTAGGAAGGATGGTGGCAGCTATTTGTACTTATATATAAATCAATATGCGTCGGCATCCGAAACACTGCATGTCATCAGCAACCACCATATTTGCACCAAAACAAAACATCAAGAAACGGAAGGTACATATATCTAAAATAATCCTGGCTTACAAGTGGCAGATTACAACGTCGAGGGTGACAAGGGACTGCTCAAAGCGACATCGGTAGTCCGTTTAAAAATGCACTCTTTCTGTTAAAGATGTTTTGATGCAGCGGCAGGTTGGGGTTTGAAGTTCCCCTGCGACTGTAGCTTTTCATACATCGAGCAGACGTTGTTGTTGTTGTTGTCTTCAGTCCTGAGACTGGTTTGATGCAGCTCTCCATGCTACTCTATCCTGTGCAAGCTTCTTCATCTCCCAGTACCTACTGCAACCTACATCCTCCTGAATCTGCTTAGTGTATTCATCTCTTGGTCTCCCCCTACGATTTTTACCCTCCACGCTGCCTTCCAATACTAAATTGGTGATCCCCTGATGCCTCAGAGCATGTCCTACCAACCGATCCCTTCTTCTGGTCAAGTTATGCCACAAGCTTCTCTTCTCCCCAATCCTATTCAATACTTCCTCATTAGATATGTGATCCACCCATCTAATCTTCAGCATTCTTCTGTAGCACCTCATTTCAAAAGCTTCTATTCTCTTCTTGTCCAAACTATTTACCGTCCATGTTTCACTTCCATACATGGCTACACTCCATACAAATACTTTCAGGAATCACTTCCTGACACTTAAATCTATACTCGATGTTAACAAATTTCTCTTCTTCAGAAACGCTTTCCTTGCCATTACCAGTCTAGATTTTATATCCTCTCTACTTCGACCATCATCAGTTATTTTGCTCCCCAAATAGCAAAACTCCTTTACTACTTTAAGTGTCTCATTTCCTAATCTAATACCCTCAGCATCACCCGACTTAATTTGACTACATTCCATTATCCTCGTTTTGCTTTTGTTCATGTTCATCTTATATCCTCCCTTCAAGACACCATCCATTCCGTTCAACTACTCTTCCAAGTCCTTTGCTGTCTCTGACAGAATTACAATGTCATCGGCGAACCTCAAAGTTTTTATTTCTTCTCCATGGATTTTAATACCTACTCCAAATTTTTCTTTTGTTTCCTTTACTGCTTGCTCAATATACAGATTGAATAACATTGGGGAGAGGCTGCAACCCTGTCTCACTCCCTTCCCAACCGCTGCTTCCCTCTCATGCCCCTCGACTCTTATTACTGCCATCTGATTTCTGTACAAATTGTAAATAGCCTTTCGCTCCCTGTATTTTACCCCTGCCACCTTTAGAATTTGAAAGAGAGTATTCCAGTCAACATTGTCAAAAGCTTTCTCTAAGTCTACAAATGCTAGAAACGTAGGTTTGCCTTTCCTTAATCTTTCTTCTAAGATAAGTCGTAAGGTCAGTATTGCCTCACGTGTTCCAGTATTTCTACGGAATCCAAACTGATCTTCCCCGAGGTCGGCTTCTACTAGTTTTTTCATTCGTCTGTAAAGAATTCGTGTTAGTATTCTGCAGCTGTGGCTTATTAAACTGATTGTTCGGTAATTCTCACATCTATCAACACCTGCTTTCTTTGGGATTGGAATTATTATATTCTTCTTGAAGTCTGAGGGTATTTCGGCTGTTTCATACATCTTGCTCACCAGATGGTAGAGTTTTGTCAGGACTGGCTCTCCCAAGGCCGTTAGTAGTTCTACTGGAATGTTGTCTACTCCGGGGGCCTTGTTTCGACTGAGGTCTTTCAGTGCTCTGTCAAACTCTTCACGCAGTATCGTATCTCCCATTTCATCTTCATCTACATCCTCTTCCATTTCCATAATATTGTCCTCAAGTACATCGCCCTTGTATAGACCCTCTATATACTCCTTCCACCTTTCTGCTTTCCCTTCTTTGCTTAGCACTGGGTTTCCATCTGAGCTCTTGATGTTCATACACATGGTTCTCTTATCTCCAAAGGTCTCTTTAATTTTCCTGTAGGCAGTATGTATCTTACCCCTAGTGAGATAAGCCTCTACATCCTTACATTTGTCATCTAGCCATCCCAGCTTAGCCATTTTGCACTTCCTGTCGATCTCATTTTTGAGACGTTTGTATTCCTTTTTGCCTGCTTCATTTGCTGCATTTTTATATTTTCTCCTTTCATCAATTAAATTCAATATTTCTTCTGTTACCCAAAGATTTCTACTAGCCCTCGACTTTTTACCTACTTGATCCTCTGCTGCCTTCACTACTTCATCCCTCAAAGCTACCCATTCTTCTTTTACTGTATTTCTTTCCCCCATTCCTGTCAATTGTTCCCTTATGCTCTCCCTGAAACTCTGTACAACCTCTGGTTCTTTCAGTTTATCCAGGTCCCATCTCCTTACATTCCCACCTTTTTGCAGTTTCTTCAGTTTTAATTTACAGGTCATAACCAATAGATTGTGGTCAGAGTCCACATCTGCCCCTGGAAATGTCTTAAAATTTAAAACCTGGTTCCTAAATCTCTGTCTTACCATTATATAATCGATCTGATACCTTTTAGTATCTCCAGAGTTCTTCCATGTATACAACCTTCTATCATGATTCTTAAACCAGTGTTAGCTATGATTAAGTTGTGCTCTGTGCAAAATTCTACCAGGCGGCTTCCTCTTTCATTTCTTAGCCTCAATCCATATTCACCTACTGCGTTTCCTTCTCTCCCTTTTCCTACACTCGAATTCCAGTCACCCATGACTATTAAATTTTCGTCTCCCTATACTATCTGAATCATTTCTTTTATTTCATCATACATTTCTTCAATTTCTTCGTCATCTGCAGAGCTAGTTGGCATATATACTTGTACTACTGTAGTAGGTGTGGGCTTCGTATCTATCTTGGCCACAATAATGCGTTCACTATGCTGTTTGTAGTAGCTTACCCGCATTCCTATTTTCCTATTCATTATTAAACCTACTCCTGCATTACCCCTATTTGACTTTGTGTTTATAACCCTGTAGTCACCTGACCAGAAGTCTTGTTCCTCCTGCCACCGAACTTCACTAATTCCCACTATATCTGACTTTAACCTATCCATTTCCCTTTTTAAATTTTCTAACCTACCTGCCCGATTAAGGGATCTGACATTCCACGCTCCGATCCGTAGAACGCCAGTTTTCTTCCTCCTGATAACGACATCCTCTTCAGTAGTCCCCGCCCGGAGATCTGTATGGGGGACTATTTTACCTCCGGAATATTTTACCCAAGAAGACGCCATCATCATTTAATCATACAGTAAAGCTGCATACCCTCGGGAAAAATTACGGCCGTAGTTTCCCCTTGCTTTCAGCCGTTCGCAGTACCAGCACAGCAAGGCCGTTTTGGTTATTGTTACAAGGCCAGATCAGTCAATCATCCAGACTGTTGCCCCTGCAACTACTGAAAAGGCTGCTGCCCCTCTTCAGGAACCACCCGTTTGTCTGGCCTCTCAACAGATACCCCTCCGTTGTGGTTGTACCTACGGTACGGCTATCTGTATCGCTGAGGAACGCAAGCCTCCCCACCAACGGCAAGGTCCATGGACGACTCGTACAACCCATTAAAGATAGACGGAATTTCGTGGATACGCCTGGCACTTACAGTGTAGTAGATAGGTTGCGGGGTAGGACTGCATTGAAACTGGTCATATACACTCCTGGAAATGGAAAAAAGGACACATTGACACCGGTGTGTCAGACCCACCATACTTGCTCCGGACACTGCGAGAGGGCTGTACAAGCAATGATCACACGCACGGCACAGCGGACACACCAGGAACCGCGGTGTTTGCCGTCGAATGGCGCTAGCTGCGCAGCGTTTGTGCACCGCCGCCGTCAGTGTCAGCCAGTTTGCCGTGGCATACGGAGCTCCATCGCAGTCTTTAACACTGGTAGCATGCCGCGACAGCGTGGACGTGAACCGTATGTGCAGTTGACGGACTTTGAGCGAGGGCGTATAGTGGGCATGCGGGAGGCCGGGTGGACGTACCGCCGAATTGCTCAACACGTGGGGCGTGAGGTCTCCACAGTACATCGATGTTGTCGCCAATGGGCGGCGGAAGGTGCACGTGCCTGTCGACCTGGGACCGGACCGCAGCGACGCACGGATGCACGCCAAGACCGTAGGATCCTACGCAGTGCCGTAGGGGACCGCACCGCCACTTCCCAGCAGATTAGGGACACTGTTGCTCCTGGGGTATCGGCGAGGACCATTCGCAACCGTCTACATGAAGCTGGGCTACGGTCCCGCACACCGTTAGGTCGTCTTCCGCTCACGCCCCAACATCGTGCAGCCCGCCTCCAGTGGTGTCGCGACAGGCGTGAATGGAGGGACGAATGGAGACGTGTCGTCTTCAGCGATGTGAGTCGCTTCTGCCTTGGTGCCAATGATGGTCGTATGCGTGTTTGGCGCCGTGCAGGTGAGCGCCACAATCATGACTGCATACGACCGAGGCACACAGGGCCAACACCCGGCATCATGGTGTGGGGAGCGATCTCCTACACTGGCCGTACACCACTGGTGATCGTCGAGGGGACACTGAATAGTGCACGGTACATCCAAACCGTCATCGAACCCATCGTTCTACCATTCCTAGACCGGCAAGGGAACTTGCTGTTCCAACAGGACAATGCACGTCCGCATGTATCCCGTGCCACCCAACGTGCTCTAGAAGGTGTAAGTCAACTACCCTGGCCAGCAAGATCTCCGGATCTGTCCCCCATTGAGCATGTTTGGGACTGGATGAAGCGTCGTCTCACGCGATCTGCACGTCCAGCACGAACGCTGGTCCAACTGAGGCGCCAGGTGTAAATGGCATGGCAAGCCGTTCCACAGGACTACATCCAGCATCTCTACGATCGTCTCCATGGGAGAATAGCAGCCTGCATTGCTGCGAAAGGTGGATATACACTGTACTAGTGCCGACATTGTGCATGCTCTGTTGCCTGTGTCTATGTGCCTGTGGTTCTGTCAGTGTGATCATGTGATGTATCTGACCCCAGGAATGTTTCAATAAAGTTTTCCCTTCCTGGGACAATGAATTCACGGTGTTATTATTTCAATTTGCAGGAGTGTAGTACTGTACGAAAACGTCGAGATCCTAGAGTCAAATAGATTTCTTTGGGGCTCTTTGGAGAAAGAAGGAACTGCAATCCGTTTGGCGAAGAAATTAACTAACGCAGACTATGGTTGCGGCTTGGACAACCCATGGAATCCGGCGTTATCTGCAATAAACTTCCAAAATGTCACCACAGCACAGCTCACAATGGTACATCCAGTTCCCAATGTTGATCAACGAAGTAACTACAGATCCAATTCATGCATATGTGTACTCGCATTTGGGAAGACGACGGTTATAGCTAGCGTCCGATCATCCTGATTTAGGTTTTCCGTGATTTCCCTAAATCGCTTCAGGCAAATGCGGGGTTGGTTCCTTCGAAAGGGCACGGCCGAATTCCTTCCTCATCCTTCCCTATTCCGATGGGACTGATGACCAAGCTGTTTGGTCCCTTTCCCCAAATCAATCAACCAACCATATGTGTACTTCTTTGCCACCGAGCAACGTCTCTGGCGTCTATGCAAATATGGTCACACGCGCAGTTGGATGGTCTGCGTGTTTAAAGGGACAGAGCGAGCGCTGCAACGTCAGTGTTTCTGCTCACTCTGAAGAAGGTGGAACGGTACACAGTCGAAACATTAGAAGAAGAAGTGCAGTTTACGTGACTGCACGCTCAAATTTTTATGGATCTGTCAATGCGTCGTAGAAACATGAAGATACACAAAACGCCTTTGCTTTGTTGATTGTCACCCCAACTTGCATGCCATATTCGTGTAATTCTCTCCACTGTTTAATGATGATAAAAAGCGAGCTGCCCTTCTTCGTACTTTTTGATGTCCTCTGTGTATCCTATCTAATAAGGCTGAGGGTAGTGTAGACAGTACTTGGTGGATTTGTTGTAGCAACTAAATATTCTGCAAATTGACTCAGTATATGTTTCGCCTTATTCAACAACAAAGCCTACGGTATCTTCCCACTTTAAGTTATTTTTAATTTTTATACCTAGGTATTCAGTTGAACTGACAACCTTTAGATTTGTGTGATTTACGGTGTAAGCGAAATTTAAAGGATTGCTTTTAGTTCTTGTGCGACTCTCCTCAAGCACTTCATTATTCAGTGCCAATAGTCACTTTTCGCAGCATACTGATATCTTGTTCAAAGCATTTTGCAAACGGTTTTGATACTCATATGACTTTACTCGACAGGAAATAACGGCGTTATGCTGAGATTTTCTCCAACAACACTTTCCTGGGGAACGGCAGATATCAGTTCTCAATCACTCGATGAATTTCCGTCAAGTATTATATACTGTGACCTTGGAGACGTGAACTCACAAAATCAGTCGCACAACTGGGGCACTCAATTTTATTATAGGCTGCTTGTGAGGAGAGTAAAAAAAAAAAACCTTCTGGAAATTCAGAAATGTGGTACCAACCATAGATCCCATGCCATCAGCACTTTCATTACTTCATTAAAATAAAGAACTGGTACAAAAGAATGCTGAAGATAAGATGGGTAGCTCGTAACGAATTAGAAGGTGCTGAATGGAACTGGGGAGATAATAAATTTCTGGCACAACTTGTGAAAAAGGAAGGACATATTCTGAGACTTAAACGAGTCATCAGTTTAGTGTAGGAGGGAATTTTGGGGATGGAGAGGGCGACCAAAAGATGAATACCGTTAGCAGGTTCTAATGGATCTAGGTTGTTGTAGTTATTCTTAGGTGAAGTGTGCACAAGACAGCCTAGCGTGTAGAGATGCGTGGAACTAGCCTCCGGATTAAAGACCACTACCACAAGCAATGCAGAAAATAAAGATCGATGATTTTGAGTTGTAGTGCTACCGGCAATTGATTAATCTAATGTTCCACTATCCCAGCGAAGTGGTGAAAGATTCAAGTAGTGGCAGCGGAAGAGTCTTGGAAACAATTTGGTAGTATAATGAAGCCAATGGTAAGACCCTAGATTGGGAGATATAGCTCTGAATCGAAACAAGCGCTGTATCGTTAGTGAAATACAGAGCCGAGCGAGTGTGCCGGGACTTACCCCAGTTCACTGCTAGTAGCGCCACGTCACCTTTAACGCGTAGCGCACAATTATTACACCATAATTAAGTATAAAATTAAAAGTCAAAATTTCATATTCGAACTTCGTCGACAAATACTTTAATGTACCCCCCCCCCTCCCCCCAAGAACCATAGACCTTGCCGTTTGTGGGGAGGCTTGCGTGCCTCAGCGCTACAGATAGCCATACCGTAGGTGCAACCACAACGGAGGGGTATCTGTTGAGAGGCTCTCTAACGTCGATCAGTTGTAGAATTTTGGAACACGTATTGTGTTCGAGTATAATGACTTTTTTGGAGACTAGAAATCTACTATGTAGGAATCACATGGGTTTCGAAAAAGACGGTCATGTGAAACCCAGCTTGCGCTATTCGTCCACGAGACTCAGAGGGCCATAGACACGGGTTCACAGGTAGATGCCGTGTTTCTTGACTTCCGAAAGGCGTTCGATACAGTTCCCCACAGTCGTTCAATGAACAAAGTAAGAGCATATGGACTATCAGACCAATTGTGTGATTGGATTGAGGAGTTCCTAGATAACAGGACGCAACATGTTATTCTCAATGGAGAGAAGTCTTCCGAAGTAAGAGAAATTTCAGGTGTGCCGCAGGGGAGTGTCATAGGACCGTTGCTATTCACAATATACATAAATGACCTGGTGGATGACATCGGAAGTTCACTGAGGCTTTTTGCAGATGATGCTGTAGTGTATCGATAGGTTGTAACAATGGAAAATTGTACTGAAATGCAGGAGGATCTGCAGCGAATTGACGCATGGTGCAGGGAATGGCAACTGAATCTCAATGTAGACAAGTGTAATGTGCTGCGAATACACAGAAAGATAGATCCTTTATCATTTAGCTACAAAATAGCAGGTCAGCAACTGGAAGCAGTTAATACCATAAATTATCTGGGAGTACGCATTAGGAGTGATTTAAAATGGAATGATCATATAATGTTGATTGTCGGTAAAGCAGATGCCAGACTGAGATTCATTGGATGAATCCTAAGGAAATGCAATCCGAAAACAAAGGAAGTAGGTTACAGTACGCTTGTTCGCCCACTGCTTGAATACTGCTCAGCAGTGTGGGATCCGTACCAGATAGGGTTGATACAAGACATAGAGAAGATCCAACGGAGAGCAGCGCGCTTCGTTACAGGATCATTTAGTAATCGCGAAAGCGTTACGGAGATGATAGATAAACTCCAGTGGAAGACTCTGCAGGAGAGACGCTCAGTAGCTCGGTACGGGCTTTTGTCAAAGTTTCGAGAACATACCTTCACCGAGGAGTCAAGCAGTGTATTGCTCCCTCCTACGTATATCTCGCGAAGAGACCATGAGGATAAAATCAGAGAGATTAGAGCCCACACAGAGGCATACCGACAATCCTTTTTTCCACGAACAATACGAGACTGGAATAGAAGGGGAATCGATAGAGGTACTGAAGGTACCCTCCGCCACACACCGTCAGGTGGCTTGCGGAGTATGGATGTAGATGTAGATGTAGATGTAGAAACGTGTGGTTCCTGAAGAGGGGCAGCAGCCTTTTCAGTAGTTGCAGGGGAAACAGTCTGGATGATTGACTGATCTGGCCTTGTAACACTATCCAAACCGGTCTTGCTGTGCTGGTACTGCGAACGGCTGAAAACAATGGGAAACTACGGCCGTAAGTTTTCTCGAGGGCATGCAGCTTTACTGTACAATTGAATGATGATGGCATCCCCTTGGGTAAAATATTCCGGAGGTAAAATAGTCCCCCATTCAGATCTCCGGGCGGGGACTACTCAAGAGGACGTCGTTATCAGGAGAAAGAAAACGCGTTCTACGGATCGGAGCGTGGAATCTCAGATCCCTTAATCGGGCAGGTAGGTTAGAAAATTTAAAAAGGAAAATGGATAGGTTAAAGTTATAGTGGGAATTAGTGAAGTTCGGTGGCAGCAGGAACAAAACTTTTAGTCAGGTGAATACAGGGTTATAAATACAAAAACAAATAGGGGTAATACAGGAGTTGGTTTAATAATCAATAAAAAAATAGGAGTGCGGGTAAGCTACTACAAACAGCATAGTGAACACATTATTGTGGCCAAGATAGACACGAAGCTCACGCCTACTACAGTAGTACTAGTTTATATGCCAACTAGCTCTGCAGATAATGGAGAAATTGAAGAATGTATGATGAAATAAAAGATATTATTCAGATAGTGAAGGGAGACGAAAATTTAATAGTCGTGGGTGAATGGAATTCGGTAGTAGGAAAAGGGAGAGAAGGATACGTAGTAGGTAAATATGGATTGGGGCTAAGAAATGAAAGAGGAAGACGCCTGACAGAATTTTGCACAGAGCACAACTTAATCATAGCTAACACTTGGTTCAAGAATCATAAAAGAAAGTTCTATACATGGAAGTAGCCTGGAGATACTGACAGGTTTCCGATAGTTTACATATTGGTAAGAGAGAGAATTAGGAACCATGTATTAAATTGTAAGACATTTCCAGGGGCAGATGTGGACTCTGATCACAATCTATTGGTTATGAACTGTAGATTAAAACTGAAGAAACTGCAAAAAGGTGGGAATTTAAGGAGATGGGACCTGGATAAACTGAAAGAACCAGAGGTTGTACAGAGTTTCAGGGAGAGCATAAGGGAACAATTGAGAGGAATGGGGGAAAGAAATACAGTAGAAGAAGAATGGGGAGCTTTGAGAGATGAAGTAGTGAAAGCAGCAGAGGACCTAGTAGGTAAAAAGACGAGGGCTAGTAGAAATCCTTGGGTAACAGAAGAAAGACTGAACTTAATTGATGAAAGGATAAACTACAAAAATGCAGCAAATGAAGCGGGCTAAAAGGAAAACAAACATCTCAAAAACAAGATCGACAGGAAGAGCAAAATGGCTAAGCAGGGATGGCTAGAGGACAAATGTAATGTTGTGGTGGCTACAGGAAAATTAAAGAGAACTTTGGAGAAATGATAACCAATTTTATGAATATCAAGAGCTCTGACAGAAGCCCAGTTCTAAGCAAAGAAGGGAAAGCAGAAAGTTGGAAGGAGGATATATAGGGTCTATGCAATGACGATGTACTTGAGGACAATATTATGGAAATGGAAGAGGATGTAGATGAAGACGAAATGGGTCATACGATACTGCGTGAAGAGTTTGACAGAGCACTGAAAGACCTGAGTCGAAACAAGGCCCCGGGAGTAGACAACATTCCATTAGAACTACTGACGGCCTTGGGAGAGCTAGTCCTGACAAAACTCTACCATCTGGTGAGCAAGATGTATGAGACAGGCGAAACACACTCAGACTTCAAGAAGAAAATAATAATTCCGATCCCAAAGAAAGCAGGTGCGGACAGATGTGAAAATTACCGAACAATAAGTTTAATAAGTCGCGGATGCAACATACTAACGCGTATTCTCTACAGACGAATGGAAAAACTGGTAGAAGCTGATCTCGGGGAAGATCAGTTTGGATTCCGTAGTAATATTGTAACACGTGAGGCAATACTGACCCTACGACTTATCTTAGAAGCTAGATTAAGGAAAGGCAAACCTACGTTTCTAGCATTTGTAGACTTAGACAAAGCTTTTGACAATGTTAACTGGAATACAGTCTTTCAAATTCGGAAGGTAGCAGGGGTAAAGTACAGGGAGCGGAAGGCTATTTACAATTTTTGCAGAAACCAGATGGCAGTTATAATAGTCGAGGGGTATGAAAGGGAAGCAGTGGTTGGAAAGGGAGTGAGACAGGGTGGTAGCCTATCCCCGATGTTATTCAATCTGTATATTGAGCAAGCAGTGAAGTAAACAAAAGAAAATTTTGGAGTAGGTATTAAAATCCATGGAGAAGAAATAAAAACTCTGAGGTTCGCCGATGACATTGTAATTCTGTCAGAGACAGCAAAGGACTTGGAAGAGCAGTTGAACGGAATGGACAGTGTCATGAAAGTAGGGTTTAAGATGAACATCAACAAAAGCAAAACGAGGATAATGGAATGTAGTCGAATTAAGTCAGGTGATGCTGAGGAAATTTGATTTGGAAAAGAGACGCTTAAAGTATTAAACGAGTTTTGCTATTTGGGGAGCAAAATAACTGATGATGGTCGAAGTAGGGAGGATATAAACTGTAGACTGGCAGTGGCAAGAAAAGCGTTTCTGAAGAAGGGAAATTTGTTAACGTCGGGTATAGATTTAAGTGGCAGGAAGTCGTTTCTGAAAGTATTTGTATAGAGCGTAGCCATGTATGGAAGTGAAACATGGACGATAGTTAGTCTGGACAAGACGAGAATAGAAGCTTTCGAAATGTGGCGCTACAGAAGAATGCTAAAGATTAGATGGTTAGATCATATAACTAATGAGGAGGTATTGAATAGAATTGGGGAGAAGAGAAGTTTGTGGGACAACTTGACTAGAAGAAGGGATCGGTTGGTAGGACATGTTCTGAGGCATCAAGGGATCTCCAATTTAGTATTGGAGGGCAGCGTGGAGGGTAAAAATCGTAGAGGGAGTCCAAGAGATGAATACATTAAACAGGTTCAGAAGAATGTAGGTGTCAGTAGGTATTGGGAGATGAAGAAGGTTGCACAGGATACAGTAGCATGGAGAGCTGCATCAAACCAGTCTCAGGACTGCAGACCACAACAACAATAACTTTAATGTAATAACGTTTTTAATGTCAAGTCTTAAAGTAGTTAAATCAGTAGTTTACAATAAAATATAGTTATAGGAAAAAATAAATGGCATTATATATTAAAGCTAGAAAGCAAGAAGTTGGTTATAAAGTGCCTATGGAGGCCATAAATGAGTGGTGAAAGTTTCAAAATAATGGAATAAAAACTATAGTTAGCATCCATTTTTTAAGAAAATTGAAGGCGCTAAATACTATACTTGGATGTGTAAAAATCTCTATGATGCTTCAGGTCAACCTAAAAATAATAATTAAGAGACCACGTTAAGCTACCTCTTATAGTTTTTGAGTAATTTAACTAAAATCAAATTTGTAACTAAAATATACTATTTGTAGTAGATTAAGTGCCTATAATTTTAATGACAGTAAATTTTGGTTACAGTATATCATAAAACCTACTAAGTAATAGAGAGATAACAAATTTTTGAATCATAGTATTAATAACAACCGATACAAGGTCTCTTAAAGTTATAGTTCAGAGGTAACGATCTACCGTTAATTTCACTATAAAAATTCTAGAAGGCAAAGTTTTTATCGAATCAAGCTGAAATTTCTTCTGTGATTTCAATCAGTTTACCAGAATGCATGTGAAAATTAAGAAGATTCCAAATTAATTCATGACTTTGTCATTTAAGATTATATGTCTGAGTAAGCGATCGATCGGGGACTACTGCCGTGTGCTTAAGGCAGATGTCAGCAGATGTTCCCTTGGCCGTCCGCTGCGGCACATGTATACGTAAATACAGCCCGAGAGGCAGCAGTAAGGTTCACTTTGCACTCAGCCACTGTAATATCCGAGTCTGTTAAACGTCGAATTGCGCTCTGCCCCGATGACGTCAGAGACGGACTGTGACCAAACTCGTATTTTCTGTACTAACTGATAGTGAACTCGCGAGGACTGTACACCGTCTTGGATGGCTTAGATTTCGCTAAGGTAACTGTTAATGTGCCGTCCGCGATAATTACCATTCAGGATGGCAAGTGGTGACTATATTTCCACTTTTGTGGCCAGCATTTATTTAGAACAATTATTTGAGTATTATTAGTCAGCACGAAAGACCGTTTGGTAGGAACGTACCTTAGAGGTAGCCTCTGAACTGATAACAGTGCTGTTTAGGAGAGAAAGATTTACTGTCAATCGAACGTAGTGATTTTCAAAGTGTTGTACGAGAGATTCTTTAATAAATATATGTATGAACTTGAACTCTATACCTTCATTTATAGTCATAGTCCCGATCCCGCTAAGCAGAAAGTGAATAGAAACATTTCTTTCAGTGGGCTGGACAAGAATGTGGACGTGCAGACTGGGAACTATGGTCAGTAAGTTCCCCATCAGTTTCAGGATGACCACAAAAATAGTCGCCAGGCTATCGTGAGAAAGACGGTGAACTACAAACTGTAACTAACTACGTGTACTAAAAACCATAATTATACCCACCGCCCCACACCTGCACAAAAAAAAAAAAAAAACAGAATCTATGTTAACTGAACAAACAGATTTCGCAAGCCACAGTTATTTCAGTAATGTTAAAGAACTATTGTAAAGTTATTTTCTGCGTATGTCAATTGCTTAATAATTGAATCTTTAGCACTACGAATACATTAATCTTTGGCTAAGCCGTGTATAAAAACATCTGTGAAATATTTATAAAAATGTGTATGCAAATGTGATTCTTGAATGAGGTGAAGTGTAACAAAGCGATTGAGAAAAAGAATGTTTGCTGTTGCTAAAACGTTAATAACGCGGCTCCTGGATTATGTGGTAGGTTTACACGATTCATTTTTCCACTATTTCGTACGTATTTTCGCGTTTGACTTACGAAATTCATAACCTCACATCAAACTGTTTCGTGACAAGAATATTCATTTCACCCCATTCAAGAGAAAAAATAAAACATCTATTAAGACAAATTATACCTGACGATGGACCCACAGGGCCCGAAATGCATCGTGTACTTAATAAAACACGAAAAGTTGCGACTGAAGGCGTTTTCAATTCATACCTCCAGTGTATTCATTACAGTCACGTTTCAAGCAGCGAAATATGGATATAATTAAACAGTGTATAATGTACCCCCAAAGAAGCATCTGATAAAGAGTGAGGTTAGGTGAGTTTGGGAGCCAAAAGAATAGAGCCACATCTTCTTCGCCACTACGCCCAGTTGTAGAGTTGCGGAAGTTCGTCGTTTAGGTAGCGACGAACATCGATGCTCCAATAAGGTGGTGACCTGACTCGTTGGAAGATTAAATTGTGGAAAAGCAGTCAACACCAACAACAAGCACAAGTATAACCTATCAGCTTAAGGGGTACCCATCACAGTTTTCTCACAGCACGAAAACATCCTATACAACTTCATCCGAGACGCTGTACAGAGAACTTTAATCTTCGACGAATCTAGTTCATCCTCCACAATATCATAGGTATGTCTAATGTCCCACACTCTCGGCTTGTGCCGAGTATACTTTTCAGGTAAATGGAAGGTTGCTTCGTCGCTGAATGTCAGCTTGGAGGCGAAATGTTGATCCTCAAGTGCTACCTCCACTGTGACGCAAAATTAAGGAAGCCGTCGTACATTTTCTGGTTCTAATTGCTGGACAGGCTACAGAGGGAACGGTTTCAAATGTAATCACCGTATATAGAAGTAAATCATCTTCACCGTTGGCTACAATATTCCAAGCTTGTTGCTTGCGGAGACCGTTGATTTTTCTGGACGGTGCACGTAGCTTTAACTCACCATCTCCACGGTAGCATCTGGCGTATTTCTTTTCTGTTAATAGCGATTATTATCAGTGTCTCTAAATTATCTATACCAAAGAACAATGCCCTGTTTGCGGGGCAGTTCTTTTTAACAATACCACCTGAACGCATGACGCAGCGCTGTAACAAATAGATATCTTGCATATTTCACCACAAAATATTATTGTCGTCCTTTGTCACCGTTTTGTCAAGGCACTGCAATCGTAGCGCCAATTGATGGGCATAGTGCAAATGTTTTACTCTCTCGTTTGTTTATCTCTTCTCTTTTTATGAAATACATTTCATTAACCACATAGACTTATTGAATAACTGTTACAATCATTTGTCATAGATTTCTTGGATCGGCGTGTCACAAGGAACGCGAGGCTCTCTGGCGGTTAGGTTCCTATGACTTCTCCCCTGAGCTGCATTTTGGTGGCAGCGCCAACAGATGTGGCTGATTATTTACTTTAGACTTTAATTTGCATTTTTTCGATTCTTTCGCTGGTTATTCTCTCAACTCTATATACTCTATATTGTTGCATTAGCTCCATAAGCTTGTGCTCGTGTATGTTATTGTTTCTATCTAAAATCATCATAAGATCGTCTCAGAATCACATATTATCACTTAACCATTTCTTTTTAACATTTTTATTTCTAATATTATTCGTGTATTTCATTACTACATTTTTTCTCTGAAACAGCGTATACATTTGGCAAGCCCACTATGGCCTCTTCACTTATTGCGTTCTGTACAATTTAACAATTGACGAATATGTGTAAACTGAAGTAGCGGCATATAAAGATCCCATGCCAGAAACAAATATTGTGGCAGGTGTGCTGCAATTTGTTATGGACAGTAGTGCTATTGGCAGTATGAGTCGGTCGGCACTGTGGCCTAGTTTACATCACAGTTTAAATAGCTGTCAGGATGCTAACCTGATTATGTATACATTTTGTGACAATGTTATTATGGTTTTGTTACATCAGGACACGTTATAATGCAGGTATGCCTTATCGTATTTAAAGCTCATGTTTCCACATTCATGAGAGTAATAAAATTTCGTTATGACGTACTTATTTCTTTTAAGGTGTAATCTGTTAAACAGTTGTATTTATTTTCCCATTTCTTGCTGCATGTCTCAAGACAGTCACTGCTGACACATCCCGGTAGTCCAAGGACGAAACATCTGGTGGTCATTGGCGAAATAAACGAGATTCATTCCACACTTGCTGGATCACTATTTTAATCCGCTTGGGAAGCTAGCACTATGTCTGGCTTACGACTGGGTTAAAAGGCTTTGTAAGCCGAAGAAGCAAATTAACACCGAGATAATGAATTTTAAGTCCAATAAGCAGTACATTGAAACAGATATCTCTCGAAAGAATGCGAAAGGGAAAATTTAACAGCATTCAGCCCTTGCCTTATCAAAGACAAGAGCTAGAGCTACTGAATTAGGGCTCAGACTAGTTAAACAGAGAAATTTTCGAACTACTTTTGCAGCTAAGTAACGAAATTTCTAATACTCAGTTTCAGATAATAGTGTCAAGAATAAGGTCAGAAATAACGCTGAAAAAAATAAAAGAGAGGTATAACAAAACATTACTACATTGCTCAAACCTCAGAAAGTAAATACTGTAAAAAGAAGACTGGGATTGGACAACATCGCTTTAATGACAAGGTAGCGAAAATAACAAACTTTGAATTGAATAATGATGAAAATACTTTGCTGAATAAAGGTTTACAAGATAATATCATCTCAGATGTTAGTAAGGAATATATTAAGAGAGTAATAGTTGAGACTAAAACAGCTTGTGAAGCAGCTAAGGTGACAGAACTCGAAATTACGGACACAGACTTTAAAGTAAACAAAGCCCTATGCAGTCAAAATAGCTTTTGTAAGGTTGTTGATCATGAGAGTCGAATTTAAAAAAAAATCCCAATAAAGAGAAAGCAATCGTCATTCCAGCAGATACGGCGAATACAACTGGGGTTTTATATGAAGATGACTGTCTTAGTAAGCCAAACGGATTCCTTGCAGAAAATGATATAACAGTTCATAGAGACCCAACTGAAAGGTAACAGACTGTTATGCATAATAAGGTAGACTGCTCCCCACTTCTTATTAATGAATGTGAAAATAAATCCCTAAAAATTATAAACGCTAAATTTCATCAACTTAGATGTCAAGTTAAGATTCACAAACATAGGATTCCTATTCGCTCTATTGTGAACAAGATGCCATCATCATGCTATGAACTTAACAATATTCTTAACAATGAACTTAAGACTGTTTACACGTTTAGTATCTATTTTGAGTTAAAATAGTTCCGAAGTAGCAAATGTAATCAAGGACACACTTATATCAAATAATGCAAAACTAACACTCCTTGACGCAAAATCTCTCTATCTTAATGTCACAATGAAAGAAACTATTGCAATTATCAGACGTAGTCTGGTAACCCATAATGAGATTACCACTGCAAAATGTACAGAACTAATTTAATTTTTAGAGTTTGTTTAGTTTACAAATTTTTCACCTTGATAGGCAAAATATATTATTTAAAGATGGTCCTGGGATGGGCAACAGTCTGGCTGTCACTTCAGCAGATCTTTTGTGAATGATTTAGACGTAAATTTTTTCCCAAGTTTTCACAACTACAAGATAAATCTGTTGACAATAAACGTTACGTCGGCGGCATTTCATTACTGTTAGAGGGTGACACCAATGAGATAAACGTATTTGCCCAAGCAATAGGAAGCATGCATCCAAAATAAATTCTTACTACGAAAGTAGGAGAAGAAAACTCCATCTGTTACCCTGAGGCTAGTTTTAAGAAATCTGACAACAGACATTCATTTGCAGTTTCACAGTTATTGTCATCAGTGCCAGTTCATGCCATGCACCACTATATAACAAAGCCGTCATAACCTCAGTGTTATATCGGCTGTTTCGCTTATCTTCGAACTGCAATGAAATACGTGAAGAACTCGATATTGTAAAGCTGATTGCAATAGCCAGTGTTTGTTTTGTAAATGACGTTTTGAGTCCGTACAGTAGCCCAAAGAAACCCAAAACCAATAGTAGGCCAACGCACACTCTGCCAGGAAACAGAAGTAACAAAGAAAAACAATGAAAACCATCCCCATGGAATTTCACTTCATTATATTCCAGACAATAGAGAAATGTTTCTAAATATATAAGGTCAGATACTGTTTTCAAGTTAACAACACCCTACAAATTCGAGTAAAACGTTAAGCCCTGAACATGAAAAATTTGGCCGCTGTAGTGTATATTACATCGAGTGTAGTAACTGTGGTAAATATTATGGCATCACTGAGGGAGGAAGTACGACGGTTGCCCACCAAATTTTTTTCTTCCACAATTCTTTACTAAACATAATGATGTTGATGATGCTTCGTATATGGGGCGCTCAACTGTGCGGCCATCAGCACGCCTATTAAGTCCCAATTTTTACGCTTTCCAGTTTTTACAGAATCCAAGCCCGCGACTGATGATGATGATGAAGACAACACAAACACCAAGTCCCCTGGCAAAGGAAATCCCGAATCCGTTGGGGAATCAAACCCAGGACCCTGTGATCCAGAGGCAGGAACGCTAGCCACTAGACCACGAGCTACGGACTGAACATAATGATAATTAAGCACAAGAAACAATGATGTGTTTTATGTGTTCACCTTATGTTTAAAAGTAATCTCCATCCCGTTATTTGGCCTTCCTCCCAGTGCGAAACAAGGGCGTGTATCCCCTTTCGGTACCAATCGTTGTCCTAGTGGCGGAGCCAGTGATTCAGTGTGTGAATCATCTTCTCATCGTCCTCTAAATGCCTTCCACGAGTGGCATCTTTAACGTTCCAAACGCCGGCCTGAGTGGCCGTGCTGTTCTAGGCGCTACAGTCTGGAGCCGAGCGACCGCTACGGTCGCAGGTTCGAATCCTGCCTCGGGCATGGATGTGTGTGATGTCTTTAGGTTAGCTAGGTTTAAGTAGTTCTAAGTTCTAGGCGACTGATGACCTCAGAAGTTATGTCGCATAGTGCTCAGAGCCATTTGAACCACCCAAACAAGTGGAAATCCGAAGAGGTTAAGTATACGTTGTAGAGTGAATGAGGTAACACTGTCCCTGTTTTTCGATGTGTTCAGCAGTGCTGAGACTTGAATGGGGCCGAGAGTTATCATGTTGCAGCAAAATATCTCCTGGTTGCTGCGGCGCTGAAGTCGCCGGAACCGCGCCTTGAGTTTTATTAATGAGTTGACATATGCTTCTGAATTAATGATACCACCTCTCGGCATCACATCAATGACCACACTTTCACAGTCACAGAACACGGTGATCATGACCTTACCGACGGAAGGAGTTGCTTTGAATTTTTTCTTCTGGGGCGATTGGGATGGCGCCGTTCCGTCGACTAGTTTTATTTTGGGCCCAAAATGGTTAACACAGGTTTCATCACCTATCACAGTCTGGAACAAGAAGCCCCCCTCCCCCTATCAGCTTCAAAATGTTACAACAAATCAATGTTTCTTTTGTGTGATTTGTGAACCAACTTTAGACAAGGCGGGAACCATCTTGTACACACTTTTGAAGATCCAAGATTGAGGATAACTGCATCCACACTTCCTTCGCTGATTAACAGATTCACTGCCTCACGAATGACAACATCAGCTCGCTGCAGCATGTCAGTGTGGCAGCCATGGATGGTCTTGTTTCAAATGGCTCTGAGCACTATGGGACTTGACATCTGTGGTCATCAATTCCCTAGAACTTAGAACTACTTAAACCCAACTAACCTAAGGACATCATACACATCCATGCCCGAGGCAGGATTCGAACCCACGACCGTAGCGGTCACGCTGCTCCAGACTGAAGCGCCTAGAACCGCACCGCCATACCGGCCCTACCCAACCTCTGCAAATCGTGGAACTCCGCCGAACCGACTTCTGATGACCTCACCATTCGTGCCCAGCAACTAACTCTACTTCTATCGACAGCAGATGCTCCATAGACTTTGCACAAGCGTTTGTGAATATTCACTATGGTTTCTTTCCTTGCAGTGAGAAATTGAATGACGGCACATTGCTTATAACGTACATCACCTGCAAATGCTATTTGCAAACTTCCTACAGCTACGCTACCTATCGGAAGGGACGGAAAAATGGCGCACTCACTCAGGAGACTTGAAATAATACATACGTAACGTTCGAGTTAGTAGCATTGTTTTTGGCTGACAAATTACTTTCTGGGCAACCCTGGTACTTTCGAAAATAGTACTCTGTGAACTAATGAATAATTTGTAGTAGCCTGTGTAGTGTAACTGATATTACCAAATGACAGCGTCCGCGAGAAAAAGGGGACGCACCGACCACAACGCATTTTGATGGCCGTTGACTCACTGCAGAAAACATACGCCTGATCAGACGACATGATCGTCGCTCACATTTAAGCCTTAGTACTCTGATTGTGAAAGACAACAGTTACCTCCCTTTCCAAATCTGGGATTTGATTTAGAACTCTGATTGCGTCTGACAGGCTTAAGACGAATTTGACTTGTTCGTTGGTCGTTATGTCCCGTCCTACCCCTCTGCATGCCATGGAAGTAGCTTCGATTTTGGTTTACACTCCTGACATAGTTTACGGATGTGACCTGCTTAGTGTGTCTAAGTGGTCAACAGAGAGTTAATTGACCTTCAGAAACAAGAGGAACAATAATGGAGCATATATTAGTCTTCGAATGAGCCACATTATTCTTCCATCACTGATCTTGTTGTTGCCATTATGATCACTTGTCCGAATACTGGCGTAGTGCAACTGTCCATTCTACCCACTGTGACGTCATGACTGCGTAGCTACTGTAGTCGAAGTCCAGTACCATCCTACTTACTGTATTCTACACTTATTCCCTATACGCTTTAACTCTACACTTCAGTCCATTCCTGCACTAACTATGGCATTTAATGTTGCTTCAGGAGGCACAATAACAATATATTCCTTTCTTTAGTCAAATTATACCAAAAGGACGATTTCTCTCTGACTCGATTGAGTATCTCTTCGTCAGTAATACTATCCAGTGAACTAATTATTAAAACTCATCATCATCTTCTACTTCTTTTGCGTGCGACGTTATCCCACAGTTGCGCATGGTCGGTGTGGTTAGATACTGATTTGGCAATGAACCATGGACCTTGCCGTTGGTGGGGAGGCTTGCGTGCCTCAACTATACAGATAGCCGTACCGTAGGTGCAACCACAACGGAAGGGTATCTGTTGAGAGGCCAGACAAACGTGTGGTTCCTGAAGAGGGGCAGCAGCTTTTCAGTAGTTGCAGGGGCAACAGTCGGGATGATTGACCGATCTGGCCTTGTAACACTAACCAATATGGCCTTGCTGTTCTCGTACTGCGAACGGCTGAAAAAAAGGGGAAACTACAGTCGTAAGTTTCCCCGAGGGCATGCAGCTTTACTGTATGATTAAATGATGATAGCGTCCTCTTGGATAAAATATTCCGCAGGTAAAATAGTCCCCCATTCGGAACTCTGGGCAGGGACTACTCTAGAGGACGTCGTTATCAGGAGAAAGAAAACTGACGTTCTACGGATCGGAGCGTGGAATCTCAGATCCCTTAATCGGGAAGGTTGGTCAGAAAATTTAAAAAGGGAAATGGATAAGTTAAAGTTAGATATAGTGGGAATTAGTGAAGTTCGGTGGCAGGAGGAACAAGACTTTTGCTCTGGTGAATACAGGGTTATAAATACAAAATCAAATAGGGGTAATGCAGAAGTAGGTTTAATAATGAATAAGAAAATAGGAGTACGGGTAAGCTACCATAAACTGTATAGTGAACCCATTATTCTGGCCAAGATAGACACGAAGCCCACGCCTACTACAGTAGTACAAATTTATATGCCAACTAGCTCTGCAGATGACAAAGAAATTGATTAAATATATGATGAGATAAAAGAAATTATTCAGGTAGTGAAGGGAGACGAAAATTTAATAGTCATGGGTGACTGGAACTCGAGAGTAGGAAAAGGGAGAGAAGTAAACATAGTACGTGAATATGGATTGGGGCTAAGAAATGAAAGAAGAAGCCACCTGGTAGAATTTTGCGCAGAGCATAACTTAATCATAGCTAACACTTGGTTCAAGAATCATGAAAGAAGGTTGTTTACGTAGAAGAGCCCTGGAGATACTAAAAGGTATCAGATAGATTAAATAATGGTAAGAGAGAGATTTATGAACAAGGTTTTAAATAGTAAGACATTTCCAGG
This sequence comes from Schistocerca cancellata, assembly GCF_023864275.1. Lineage (NCBI taxonomy): Eukaryota > Metazoa > Arthropoda > Insecta > Orthoptera > Acrididae > Schistocerca > Schistocerca cancellata. The sequence goes on along the minus strand of NC_064633.1, from coordinate 404,985,641 downwards.
GGCAGATGTGGACTCTGACCACAATCTATTGGTTATGAATTACAGATTAAAACTGAAGAAACTGCAAAAAGGTGGGAATTTAAGGAGATGGGACCTGGATAAACTGAAAGAACCAGAGGTTATACAGAGATTCAGGGAGAGCATAAGGGAACAATTGACAGGAATGGGGGCCTGAAATACAGTAGAAGAAGAATGCGAAATTTGAGGGATGAAATAGTGAAGGCAGCAGAGGATTAAATTGGTAAAAAAAACGAGGGCTAGTAGAAAATCTTGGGTAATAGAAGAAATATTGAATTTAATTGATGGAAGGAGGAAATATAAAAATGCAGTAAATGAGGCAGGCAAAAAGGAACACAAACGTCTCAAAAATGAGCTTGACAGGTAGTACAAAATGGCTATGGGGTATCCTCTCACTTGTGCGACTGGATACGTGATTTCCTGTCAGAAAGGTCACAGTTCGTAGTAATAGACGGCAAATCATCGAGTAAAACTGAAGTGATATCAGGTGTTCCCCAGGGAAGCGTCCTGGGACCTCATCTGTTCCTGATCTATATAAATGACCTGGGTGACAATCTGAGCAGTTCTCTTAGGTTGTTCGCAGATGATGCTGTAATTTACCGTCTAGTAAGGTCATCCGAAGACCAGTATCAGTTGCAAAGCGATTTAGAAAAGATTTCTGTATGGTGTGGCAGGTGTGCAAATAACGAAAAGTGTGAGGTGATCCACATGAGTTCCAAAAGAAATCCGTTGGAATTCGATTACTCGATAAATAGCCCAATTCTCAAGGATGTGAATTCAACTAAGTACCTGGGTGTTAAAATTACGAACAACTTCAATTGGAAAGACCACGTAGATAATGTTATGGGGAAGGCGAGCCAAATGTTGCGTTTCATTGGCAGGACACTTAGAAGATGCAACAAGTCCACTAAAGAGACTGCTTTCACTACACTCGTTCGTCCTCTGTTAGAATATTGCTGCGCGGTGTGGGATCCTTACCAGGTGGGATTGACGGAGGACATCGACAGGGTGCAAAAAAGGGCAGCTCGTTTTGTATTGTCACGTAATAGGGGAGAGTGTGGCAGATATGATACGCGAGTTGGGATGGAAGTCATTAAAGCAAAGACGTTTTTCGTCGCGGCGAGATCTATTTACGAAATTTCAGTCACCAACTTTCTCTTCCGAATGCGAAAATATTTTGGTGAGCCCAACCTACATAGGTAGGAATGATCATCAAAATAAAATAAGAGAAATCAGAGCTCGAACAGAAAGGTTTAGGTGTTCGTTTTTCCCGCGCGCTGTTCGGGAGTGGAATGGTAGAGAGATAGTACGATTGTGATTCGATGAACCCTCTGCCAAGCACTTAAATGTGAATTGCAGAGTAATTATGTAGATGTAGATGCAGATGTAGATGTAAAATTATACAACTTGACAGAAAGAATAAACAGTTTATTCTTTAGACACATGACGCGTACTTTAAGCTAGTAGAAACCGGATAGCTCTCGTCTCTGTAATTTTCAATGCGAAGATTATTTTGCTGTTAACTTTTTCAATCCGGTTGGGAGATCAATTAAATGGAACAGATAATTTGTAAGGTTATTATCAACAACACAATGTATTCGAATTTCTTAGATGTTGTCGAAGGAATTAGAGACACGAAGGAATTATAGAAGGGGTATTTTAAAATTTAATGTCAAAGTAATCAATGAGGAAGATTGAAGGAAATATAAAAGGCACCCTGCCAGCATTAAGAACAATGTTATTGTAAAAGAAGAATTCGTTTCTAATGCATATTCATTAGAATGTTATGAAGTCTTTCCTGAAAGTATTTCCTGAAAGAATTTTTCTGGAATGTGGTTTTCCATGGAAATGAAACAGGGACGATGAAGAGTACACATAAGGTGAGAAGCTTTTCGTTTTTAGTGTTAGAGATTAGTTTTGATAACTACCCTCAGGTTAGCCGAGAGCGCTAATGAGCTGCTTCCTGTACTCGGTTAGGTGAGCCGGCCCGGTTGGAATCCGTGGTTTCTAGGCGGTTTTCCACATCCCACTAGGTGAATACTGTGCTGATCCCCATGTTCCATCTTAGTTATGCGACTCGCAGACATCTGAACATGTTCGCACTTTTCCATGGATTACACTACACGCAAACAGCTGGGGTACACTAATGTTGTCTGGGGAGGGTAGGGGTGGGGGCGGTACGGGGTGGCTGCAGTAAGGGCATACGGTTACCACATAACATATTAACTGTTGTTGCTGTTGTTGTTGTTGTGGTCTTCAGTCCTGAGACTGGTTTGATGCAGCTCTCCATGCTACTCTACCTTGTGCAAGCTTCTTAATCTCCCAGTACCTACTGCTGCCTACATCCTCCTGAATCTGCTCGGGGTATTCATCTCTTGGTCTCCCTCTACGATTTTTACCCTCCACGTTGCCCTCCAGTACTGAATTGGTGATCACTTGATAACTCAGAACATGTCCTACCAACCAATTCCTTCTTCTAGTCAAGTTGTGCCACAAGCTCCTCTTGTCCCCAATTCTATTCAATACCTTCTCATTAGTTATAAGATCTACCCATCTAATCTTTAGCATTCTTCTGTAGCACCTCATTTCTAAAGCTTCTATTCTCTTCTTGTCGAAACTATTTATCGTCCACGTTTCACCTCCATACATGGCTACATTCCATACAAATACTTTCAGAAACGACTTCCTGACATTTAAATCTATACTCGATGTTAACAAATTTTTCTTCTTCAGAAACGCTTTCCTTGCCATTGCCAGTCTAAATATTATATCCTCTCTACTTCGACCATAATCAGATATTTTGCTCCCCAAATAGAAAAACTTCTTTACTACTTTAAGTGTTTCATTTCCTAACCTAATTCCCTCAGCCTCACCCGATTTAATTCGACTACATTCCATTATCCTCGTTTTGCTTTTGTTGATGTTCATCTTATACCCTCCTTTCAAGACACTGGCCATTCCGTTCAACAGCTCTTCCTAGTCCTTTGCTGTCTCTGACAAAATTACAATGTCATCGGCGAACCTCAAAATTTTTATTTCTTCTTTTCTTTTGTTTCCTTTATTGTTTGCTCAATATACAGATTGAATAACATCGGGGATAGGCTACAACCCTGTCTCACTCCCTTTCCAAACACTGCTTCCCTTTCATACCCCTCGACTCGTATGACTGCCATCTGCTTTCTGTACAAATTGTAAATAGTCTTTCGCTCCCTGTATTTTACCCATGCCACCTTCAGAATTTGAAAGAGAGTATTCCAATCAACATTGTCTAAAGCTATCTCTAAGTCTACAAATGCTAGAAACGAAGGTTTGCCTCTCCCAAGGCTGTCAGTAGTTCTAATGGAATGTTGTCTACTCTGGGGGCCTTTTTTCGAATCAGGTCTCTCAGTGCTCTGTCAAACTCTTCACGTAATATCGTATCTCCCATTTGATTTACACCTACATCCTCTTCCATTTCCATTACATTGTTCTCAAGTACATCGCCCTTGTATAGACGCTCTATATACTCCATCCCCCTTTCTGCTCTCCCTTCTTTGCTTAGAACTAGGTTCCCATCAAAGCTCTTGATATTCGTGCAAGTGGCTCTCCTTTCTCCAAAGGCCTCTTTAATTTTCCTGTAGGCAGTATCTATCTTACCCCTAGTGAGATAAGCCTCTGCATCCTTACATTTGTCCTCTAGCCATCCCTGCTTAGCCATTTTGTACTACCTGTCAAGCTCATTTTTGAGACGTTTGTGTTCCTTTTTGCCTGCCTCATTTACTGCATTTTTATATTTTCTCCGTGCCAAATTTCGAAATCCAGAAATACGGAATCAACTTGAGATCCTCTGTCGATAGCGGCCATTACTTCGTGCGAATAAAGAGCTAGCTGCGTTGCACAAGAACGATGTTTTCTGAAACCATACTGATTACGTATCAGTAGATCGTTCCCTTCGAGGTGACTCATAATGTTTGAATACAGTATATGCTCCAAAACCCTACTGCAAACCGACGTCAATGATATAGGTCTGTAGTTCGATGGATTACTCCTACTACCCTTCTTAAACACTGGTGCGACCTGCGCAATTTTCCTATCTGTAGGTACACATCTATCGGTGAGCGAGCGGTTGCATATAATTGCTAAGTAGGGAGCTATTTTATCAGCGTAATCTGAAAGGAACCTAATCGGTATACAATCTGGACCTGAAGACTTGCCCGTATCAAGCGATTTGAGTTGCTTCGCAACCCGCAAGGTATCTACTTCTAAGAAACTAGGAAGCAGCTGTTCGCGTTTCAAATTCTGGAATATTCCATTCGTCTTCCCTGGTGAAGGAATTTCGGAAAACTGCGTTCAATAACTCCGCTTTAGCGGCAGAGTCGTCGGTAACAATACTATCGGCACTGCGCAGAGAAGGTATTGACTGCGTCTTGCCGCTTGTGTACTTTACATACGACCAGAATTTCTTCATATGTTCTACCAAATTTCGAGACAATGTTTCGTGGAACCTATTAAAAGCACCTCGTATAGAAGTCCGTGCCAAATTTCGCGCGTCTGTAAATTTTATCCAATCTATTTGAGACAGGAAATTACGTCTTGGGAGACTCCAATACAACACCTGAGAAAAAATGGTTCTAATGGCTGTAAGCAGTATGGGACTTAACATCTGAGGTCATCAGTCCCCTAGACTTAGAACTACTTAAACCTAACTAACCTAAGGACATCACACACATCCATGCCCGAGACAGGATTCGAACCTGCAACCGTAGCATCCGCGAGAAGACTCCAATACAACACGTGAGAAAAAAATGGTTCTAATGGCTGTAAGCAGTATGGGACTTAACATCTGAGGTCATCAGTCCCCTAGACTTAGAACTACTTAAACCTAACTAACCTAAGGACATCACACACATCCATGCCCGAGACAGGATTCGAACCTGCAACCGTAGCATCCGCGAGAAGACATCAGAAGCAGTCCCTTGCTAAAATTGAGGACATGATCAACAAGCATCATTGCAGGCAGCGATTTCTGTGTACCGTCACTTACCAACAGCGAATTCTGTGTACCGTTTCTTAGCAACCGCGAAACTGGAAAAGCCCTTTTGTGTAAGTGCCAGTGATGTCCAATCCCTGTAGTCAAAGGATCTCTAGATAGCTATTCTCGCTATGTGATCCCATTGGTTCCCTACAACGAGAACCTCCTGGGACTCAACAAGAGCGTGTACAGACAATAATGCTTTGTCCCTGTACGTCCGTTCAAGTCTTGGAGGCACCGTAACAACGCTATGCATTTTACCAGCATCAAGCGTTTGTCCTGGTTGTGCTCATCGTTCATATTGACTAACAGGCTATCCGAAAATATTCCCGTTCGAGCGAACTGACTGTAGCCATAGGCATTTATAACAATAATCTGCAGCTGACAACGTCGAATCGTGATGAGTTTCTTTTATTTCAATTATTGACATTAACTTTGTGCGGACATACTTCTACGTTTTCCTATAAGAAATTCGCTTAGCCTCAGGTTCGTGCACATCTGCGGAAAGTAATAAAACCGGAGAGGATGGAAGAGGTATACTGGCACCTTTAAATAGGGTGACAAAAAATGTGGCAGATGATGTGGTCGAAATGTGGCAATCATATTACATGTTACACGCAAAAAAGTCGTTAAAGGCAAGAAAAAATTAAAATTTTCATTGATCAATCCATATAGTAGCGGAAAATAATCATGCTTGTTTGACGAAAGTAATGTAATATTCCCCTTGTCTAAAGAATGTACTTAATTGCAGTCATAATGTTCTACGTATGAGTCAGGAATAAGGTAGCCGTATAATAATCGTCAGACGACATTTATCTCTCGATATCACCTCATACCTACGACTTTACAGAAGAAAAAATAATATACAGGATTCATTTTCTTGTCAAATTGCTTTATTGCCTTGGCACATGGAGAACACAAGACACTGTTGGTGCTAATAAAGCCCTTGATGTATCCGTTTCCTTCTCTTCAAGAAGATGAAATGCGATATTCACAGTTTTTTGTCACTGCTCTCTGAATATAGACACGCCATAAATTAACTATGCGGATAGTATACGATTTTATGATGGGTGAATCACCTAAAACTTGCACCGCATATATTTCGAAAATGGAATGCGCTATTGATATGCGAATATCACATATTGGAATAGTAGGCAGGGATCCTCCAGCCCGTACACAGACATTTTATGCTTCAAACGCGTATTCATTTTGAAAAAGATACGAATATACAACGGAACAATGCCTACTGAAAGCACAACAATCAAATTAGACTAAAGTAGATCGTCAGTGACGTCTGTTGCAGGAGTCTCAGTGCACCGTCAGTTGTTTGTTACTTATTGTAGCACATGGGTGTGTATGTCCAGCCCTACTCAGATGTTAGGAAGCCTGCGGTGGTGTCGTTTTATCAATCGGGAGGTTGTCTAGGACAAACGGAACACAACCAAAAGTGAATGCAGTACCTCTGTGTATTCTGACACGTAAAGAACCAATGTGCCGTCAAAGCGTATGTTCAGAATAACCACCACCAACGTATGTACAAGCTTGCAATCTGCCATGCAACGATTGCTGCACACGCTCTAGCATTTCAGCGGAAACTGTAACGGGGGCAGCAGTAACAGAGCGTTTCATATCATATTTAATTGTTTGTCGAGGTTGACTTCTTTTGAGATATCTTTCGACGTACACAGCACACGAACAACGGCATACTTTCCACATTCAACATTAACCATGAGCACGTGATCTGTTTCGCGCATTGGGAAATATCATCTTCCAAGCACGTCCTACACAACACTTGTAGGTGACAGAACAGTCGCAATGCAGTGCAGCGTCCACACAACAGAATGTAAACAAACAGAACATCGTCGCCTAGCATATAAGCAATCAGATGGATCAAACAAGCTGTCGCTGTTCATAATACTATAACTTGCACTAGCTTCCTTCAACAAACACTTCCTCCATCGTCATTTACGATACTTTCAGAAATGAAATGAAATGATCGTATGGCATTGGTGGCCGGGAGACCCCATGCTGACGCCACTGCCGCGACTTGTGAGTCAATGATGATGAAAGACACACAAAATGCAGTCATCTCGAGGCAGAGAAAATCCCTGACTCCACCCGGTATCGCACCCGGGACCCCGTGCGCAGGAATCGAGAACGCTACCGCAAGACCATGAGCTGCGGACGATACTTTCAGAATTTACTGTCAATAGGTATTGCCCCAGCTGAAAGTCTGTAACTGTTGTAGAAAACTGCACCTCCACGCGGCTCGAAATCTGGGTACTGACTGCAAATACGAACAAAATGATTCAAATGGCTCTGAGCACTATGGGACTCAACATCTTAGGTTATAAGTCCCCTAGAACTTAGAACTACTTAAACCTAACTAACTTAAGGACATCACACACACCCATGCCCGGGGCAGGATTCGAACCTGCGACCGTAGGAGTCCCGCGGTTCCGGACTGCAGTGCCAGAACCGCTGCAAATACGAACCCTTGAGTACAGTTCAGTTCTGTGAAAACCACGGACCGATAGTGCCTTACATGTCGGAAATATTTGCGGTGATTCGCTCTGTACCATCTGTACCTAAGTCTACACAGAAAGCTGTTTGAAGAAAGTATAAAACATCAAGACCGAGAGATGTGATCATAATGACAAACAATTAGAATTACTTACCTATATATCCCTGCCACCACATCTACAATGAGAGCGGCTAGACGTTATAGCTTGGGATGAAAGAGCGCCTGAATATGCACGTATATAAAGCGTAAACTGTAGCTTCAGAAGGACCTGAATAAACAGTTTTCCGACTGACCAAATCCCAGACGTGTTCGGTGGGCGACATGACAGGCGAACGGGCAAGCCAGGGAAGCAGTAGGAGTCGTTTTTCTTCAGGATGGCATCCACCTTCTTCACCACATGCGACCAGCCGTTGTCCCGTTAAAATATAGCGTGTGGAACGGCCTGCAAGAGGGACATTGCGTCCGGCTATAAAACCACCCTGACGTGGCGCTGGATGTTCAGATTGCCCTCACGCCGTAGAAGGCAAGATAGCACGTTGAAGGCAATGACACCCCAAACCATCACACTATGCCGCCCAGCATTACAGGCCGCCCGACTGCGTTCACTACGGCGGCGTCGAATGCATATGCGGCTACCACCATAGGAAGAATTGAGTGGGACTCGTCCGAAAACACTACATTTTGCCATTCAGCAAGCCAGTGCCGGCGGTAGGTTCTGGTCTATGGAAGCGGGTTATGAGCGTCCCCGGGGCAGCCTGCGGAAGATGGTGTAGAATCGTCGACGCAGACATGTCCACACCCGCTGCAGTGCTTCGGCGCACTAAAGCTGTGGACTAACTGTTCTGTCCGTTACGGCCAAGTGGAAGGGGTGGCGATCATCTCCCGCTGTAGTCACATTGTATTGCCAGTGCCCTGTTAGCGCTGCGTACGGCATTCTTCTTTGCATTGGTTTTGGATACGCCTCGCTTTTGAAACAGCGTCCTCAGTACCAGCTGCAGTGTCATGGAACGACAGACCCGCTTCCAGGAAACCCACAATTCTGCTCCCTCCGAATGCACTCGGTACTCCACCCTGCGATGGTGAAGCGTAGTGCCACTTGGTTACTCGTTCCCACTTCATATGACGGCTTTGCACCAACGAAGCGTTACGTAACACAAAAGAGGGCGCTGTTGAACCTGAGTGCTCGCCACCGCTCTGCCATTTAAATCACTATGCTGCCGCTGTTTTACAAGTCTTGTTATCGTGACGTGTTGTAGATCTTTACTTCTGAGTGTTTCACTTTTTACAGATGGTCAGAAAATGTTCAAATGTTGAAATGTGTGTGAATTCCTAAGGGACCAAACTGCCGAGGTCATTGGTCCCTAGACTTACACACTACTTAAACTAACTTATGCTAAGAACAGCACACACACCCATGTCCGAGGGAGGACTCGAACCTCCGGCGGGAGGGGCCGCACAATCGGTGACATCGCGCCTCAAACCACTCAGCCACTCCACGTGGCTCACTTTTTACAAGAAGTAGAGTACATACACCGCATGCCACCGCATGGTGCGTGGTAGGGGTACCTTATACGACTGTTAGTCAGTCCCTTTCCTGTTCCTCTCGCACACAGTGCAAGGGACAATTGGAGAGGCAAGTGTCTATAGGCTTCCGTACCAACTCTGTTTCCTCTTATCTTGTCTTCGCAGTCCTTACACCAGATATACGGTGGCGACAGTAATATCGTTCTCCAATCGGCGGAAAATACCGTTTCTTACTGAAATAATTTCTTACCTCCAGGGATTCTCATTTGACTTCACGAAAAATTTCCGAAACATGTGTCTTGATCGATTCTACCGGTTACAAATCGAGGGGCAAATTTATAGATTCCTTCTTCCTTCTCGGCTGGTAGTAATGGATCGTAAATACATTCTGTGTGCTATTTCTTTTATAGATAGGCTACACTTTCGTACTTTTACCCCAATACATCGACGTCGACTCTTAGTCTACGCTACAACCAACCTTATGTGATGGTTCTTTTACTGATCTATTTGCTACGTCACCCCAAGAAAAATAATAGTCCTAATTTTATCAGTAACAAACCACTAACTCTGTTTTTTCTACTCAATACATGACTTTACACTTCCTCACTTTCAAAGCCATTCATTATATCAATACGAAACTATATCCAAGTCCTCCTGCAGCCTCCTACAGTCAGTAAGAGATGACACTTGCTCGTATACTGGTAAACTACAGCTTCGCCAACAAACGGTCACAGATTGCTGCTCGCCCTACCTTATGTATGTAGAGAACTAAAATAGTCCTACCACACTTCCTTGAGGCAATCGTGACACCGTTTTTCCTCTGATACACACTCGCTGTCTAGGGCAAAGCACTAGGTTCCGTTAGTTAAATATCCTAAAGCTACTCATATATTCTGCAGCCAGTATTCCACAAATTACTTGCCTTTAACTGTTATTCAGACACTTACCTGCAGCTGTCAGCAGCAGATCACAATATCTGCAATACCATGTTAGTCCCAAACCAAGTGAAGCAGAGCACATTTTCAGGAACAATTTTGCCATTTTCCTGCTGCAAGATATGTTTAATGTAGTTAATGAATTGTTCGTTGCAATCTCTAGTCTGTGGCTCAGCCATACCTCCGTAATATCCTTTCTTCGTGGAGTGCAAGTCCCACGACATATGCTGAAGAAGTTCTGTGGAGTCTGGAAACTGGGAGACGAGCTACTTGTGGAGGTATAACTGTGAGGAGACGTTTCGAAACCTTCGTGGTTAACTCATTCGGTAGAGCAATTGTCGATGGAAAGCAAAGATCCCAGATTCGAGTTCCACTGTGGCACAGAATTTTAATCTCGAATTGAGTATCGAGCTGTTTGTCGATAACACTGACGAATGTTGAAAAAACTAAGGCCATTATCAATTAAATGTAGTGGTAATTGATAGTAGATATTTTATAGCAAACAGTAGAAGGAGAGACTAGAAAGTTATTGCAAAACTGCGAATCATTCTTACACATTTTAATAATTGATACCTGACTTTATAACGTGCAATTAGAGAGTTTTGTATACTGCGGTGTATCTGTAGTAGATGATCCGGAGGAAGGCCCTACAACCAAGGCCGGAAAGTCAGTGTTATTCACTTAGTAATATTTACTTTACTGAGAAGTCATGGTTGCACGCTCAGTTTATATTACACAAGCAGTTTCAGTCATTAACCGACTGTCTTCAGGTTTCTACACAGAACGAAAAAGCAAAATAAGATACAGATTCATTCGCGAAACAATCATAAACATACTCTTGAACATTTGTAGCGTACAGAAACTTTACTTTGTGAAATCGGAATCAGAAGTGTGACAACCACAAATGACCATCATGGCACAAGTCAGCGCCTCCATTTGACTACAAAACTTGAGCACAGCAGTGTCTAATGATTCAGTGGCGAAGCACATACAATACTGAAGGAACATCTGATGGTCAGTAATGAATACGTCACGAAAAATTTTAGACTGGTAGCAAGAGATGCTACACAGAACCAAAGAGCACTTCCATTTACAATAAAATAATTTAAGTTTTGTGTAGGCTATAAAATGTTTAGTACTGTATTTACGATTTTGTCTGCAATGACTCCTTGTGCCATATTTTGCTTTTTCATTGTATGTAGATACCTGAAGGTTGTCTGTTAATAAATGAAACTTTTAGCGTAAAAATTAGTAGTACATGTATGTGCACCCATGATATTTCAAAAGTTTTTAGAAAACCGTTAGATACTGACGTGCCCCTACACTGAAACCACTTTTATGTCCAATAATGAAGGTAGATCTTCAAGAGGAGAGCATTGTTTCTTTGGAGGAAATTAATAGGATTTTTGGATACACTCAGTCTTACTCTTCGTGTGCTCTCCCTTCTCCTTTTTCTTCATGTGTGTTTCTTGGCGTCTTTACAGCACCGTAGGCTGTCCTGTAAGGTAAGGAGCACAGTCTGAAAACCATCCAGCCATTAGAACCCTCACAGCGGAAAACTTGTGCTCGTAAGGAAGACGCTGAAGCGTAAGACCTGAGGCAACTTCTAAGTCTCATCGAGAGTCTTTGGTAATGAACAACAGGAGCGCCTTAAGAGTAAGAAATGTGACGCAACAGTCTGCTTGCTTCTTGATGCCTGCAACGAAGTTTGAAGCACTCACAGTCGAATGCATAATGCATGAGGGAGGTGGAAAGACCTGGGGAGCTGCTACCGGCAGCACCGCTGGCTAACTGCGGCTGGCGAACGGTTCAGTGAGACGCCGGGGAAGTTTCATCAGCACTCCTCCCACTAAAATAGCGCTTCGTGGACGATCTCTGACACACGGAAGCAGTGGCTCTCTTCGTGGGGTTTCACATCAAGCACACATCATCCCCTGCGTTTATTTCTGCTGGAAATCCATTCACGAATACCAACATGTCGATATTCCTTGCGACCGTCATTTTACTCAAATAAGGTACGTGACAACTGGATGCACTTACCAACGAATGCCGAGCCTTCTCCTCAGATAATCCCAAAGAACTGTTTGTAACATGTGTCTATGACATTACCCACGCTTAAATTGTTTCAGAAAATTTTAATGGATGACACAAGCACTTCATGATCACCACAGGGGAATAACATTATCACAATGTACAGAATACACTTCTAGCGTAGCGTTACTATGAGGACGTTTGCACACAAAAGATATTTAATTATACAAGAAGCATACAACAAATTTGAAAACACTCCGCTGGCTTCTGTGGTCTAGCGGTTCTAGGCACTTCAGTCTGGAACCGCGCTGCAGGTACAGTCGCAGGTTCGAATCCTGCCTCGGTCATGGATGTGTGTGATGTTCTTATGTTAGTTAGGATTAGTAGTTCTAAGTGTAGGGGACTGATGACCTCAGATGTTAAGTCCCATAGTGCTTACAGCCGTTTGAACCATTCTGAAACCACTCCAAAACGACTACTAAAAATGACTTTGCATTTGAACGGAATATTATCGAAGATGAAGCTGTACAAATACCACTAGTGAGCTTGCAGCTCTCAAATAACGAAGTTATAATTAAGTCTAGACCGAAACTTCCTGGCAGATTAAAACTGTGTGCCCGACCGAGACTCGAACTCGGGACCTTTGCCTTTCGCGGGCAAGTGCTCTACCAACTGAGCTACCGAAGCACGACTAACAAACGGTACTCACTGCTTTACTTCTGCCAATATCTCGTCTCCTACCTTCCAAACTTTACAGAAGCTCTCCTGCGAACCTTGCACAACTAGCACTCCTGAAAGAAAGGATATTGCGGAGACATGGCTTAGCCACAGCCTGGGGGATGTTTCTAGAATGAAATTTTCACCCTGCAGCGGAGTGTGCTCTGATATGAAACTTCCTGGCAGATTAAAACTGTGTGCCCGACCGAGACTCGAACTCGGGAGCTTTGCCTTTCGCGGGCAAGTGCTCTACCAACTGAGCTACCGAAGCAGGACTCACGTCCGGTACTCACAGCTTTACTTCTGACAGTATCCCGTCGCCTACCTTCCAAACTTTACAGAAGATCTGCTGCGAACCAGAGCACTTCCCCGCGAAAGGCAAAGGTCCCGAGTTCGAGTCTCGGTCGGGCACACAGTTTTAATCTGCCAGGAAGTTTCATATCAGCGCACACTCCGCTGCAGAGTGAAAATTTCATTCTAGAAACATCCCCCAGTCTGTGGCTAAGCCATGTCTCCGCAATATCCTTTCTTTCAGGAGTGCTAGTTCTGCAAGTTTCGCAGGAGAGCTTCTGTAATGTTTGGAAGGTAGGAGACGAGATACTGGCAGAAGTAAATCTGTGAGTACCGGACGTGAGTCGTGCTTCGGTAGCTCAGTTGGTAGAGCACTTGCCCGCGAAAGGCAAAGCTCCCGAGTTCGAGTCTCGGTGAGGCACACAGTTTTAATCTGCCAGGAAGTTTCATATCAGCGCACACTCCACTGCAGAGTGTAAATTTCATTCTGGAAACATCCCCCAGGCTGTGGCTAAGTCATGTCTCCGCAATATCCTTTCTTTCAGGAGTGCTAGTTCTGCAAGGTTCGCAGGAGAGCTTCTGTAAAGTTTGGAAGGTAGGAGACGAGATACTGGCAGAAGTAAAGCTGTGAGTACCGGACGTGAGTCGTGCTTCGGTAGCGCAGTTGGTAGAGAACTTGCCCGCGAAAGGCAAAGGTTCCGAGTTCGAGTCTCGGTCGGGCACACAGTTTTAATCTGCCAGGAAGTTTCATATCAGCGCACACTCCGTTGCAGAGTGAAAATTTCATTCTGGAAACATTCCCCAGGCTGTGGCTAAGCCATGTCTCCGCAATATCCTTTCTTTCAGGAGTGCTAGTTCTGCAAGGTTCGCAGGAGAGCTTCTGTAAAGTTTGGAAGGTGGGAGACGAGATACTGGCAGAAGTAAAGCTGTGAGTACCGGTTGTGAGTCGTGCTTCGGTAGCTCAGTTGGTAGAGCACTTGCCCGCGAAAGGCAAAGGTCCCGAGTTCGAGTCTCGGTCGGGCACACAGTTTTAATCTGGCCGGAAGTTTCATATCAGCGCACACTCCGCTGCAGAGTGAAAAATTCATTCTGGTAAGTCTAGACCTTTTCACTGCTTACAGGCGTTGATAAACATCAGCGGGGACAGTTGAAAAAATTGTGCCTCGAGTGGGAATTGAACCCGGGACTTTCTGCTTACATTCCAGATTCTCAATTTTTTCCGAAATGTGGTTAAAAAAAAACAGTTGGACACCAAAACTCGGCTGTAAGTTCAGAATTCGCGACGATGTGCACTTTTTTTTCGACACAGGAAACACAGCGAAATTATACACTCAAGTGGTAGTGTATTCCTTCAAAAACGAAAATATTCACTGTTCTTTTTTTTTGCAAGGTACGTTCTGAAGTCGATCAATAAAAATGAGACAAAAGAAGTCACTTCGACAAAAACAAAGGGGGTGAAATCAGAAAAACGTTAGGAAGGAATGGGACGTCAATTTTAACACGTGCCCTTCCTTCACTTCTACATGGTGGAACATCTAAATCCATAGAAGTGTCCACAAATATATAATAAAATAAGAAAGGGGGGCATGGCAACTCGTCCAACGCCTTGTCGATGAAAAACAAGATATAACATATTAGAAAAAAATTCACGATAACGGGGCATCCTGAGCCACGTCCAATGTGTGGTGGCCATATATGGGGGAAAAGCACACGGATCTGCGTCATATACACTCACCATCACGTAGTGGACAAAATGACCCACAAGCCATATGATGGTATTGTTCTTCGATCGAGGAAAGAAGAATCGGGACGCACGAGAATCTCTCCCGAGATAGCAGCCTCCGACGTCCTGAGAAGAAAAGCCAGTTGTTGGCGAAGCCATCTCCAATGGTCACGACCGCAGGAAATCAACCGATGAGATAATGTATCAGTTTCATGGCAACAATTGCAGTAATCCGTTACACTGAGGCCAATACGAAAAAGTCGCACGTTGGTAGGTACAATATCACGAACAACTTTGTACCACGGGGACGCCACTTCCATCGGGAAAATCGGGAGGGTGATGTTAGATCAAACAATCTTCTAGGTCGTTTCTGGCGACAGGGCTTCCACAGAGGAACTGGCCAGTGGGTTAACAACATTTTTAGGGAGAGATTCACTTGGGAAAGGATATTTACTCCTAAATAACTGACCTCAAGAAAATATTCCTTGACGTGCCGTAATTTATAACCGATCCTACCAATATCTACTGGAGGTGTTAAACTCGCCGATCGGATACAGTCACAAAGGGGAGCTGTAGGTGACAGGGGGGCGCGTTGACACGTTAACACGGTGCGACGGATGAATAAGGCAGAAGCCTTAACCCGAATGTGAGGGAGGCCCAAACCTCCCTGCAAACGGGGCTGCGCCATGACCCCATAACGCACGCGAAATACAGAGTGGCGCCAGATAAACCTGCCAGTTAAACTTTGCAACTTGTTGGACATCATCGCAGGAAATGGAAAGATTTGTGCAATAAAATAAGCCTTACTTAACACAAACGTTTCCATGGCCCGAACCTTATGAAGAAGTGAGAGGGAGCGACTCCCGTGTTCAATGATTGCACCCTGAATATTATCCGTGACAGACTTCCAGTTTATCGTAGCCATCTTTAGCGGACAGCTGTCAATTATAACACCCAACGATCGATATCGGGTGACCTTCGAAGCCCATGGAATTTCAACAGCGTCAAATCCTAGCAAATTGAGTAAACGACATTTCTGGTCATTAACTTGCGCTCCCGTGAGACGACAAAAGGCATTCTAAACTTCCTTCAGCAGTCGTATATCGTCATGGGTACTGAGAAGAACCATAACGTCATCAGCGTATGCACGAACGCTAAACCTTTCTCCCAGCAGCGACCAGCCACTCAAACGAGCAGCTATAGTTCGCAATAATGGTTCCAGAAACAGCACGTAGAGCAACATTGATAATGGACTCCATTGAAGGATGCCCTGACACACAGCAGTGGGCGAAATAAGACGACCATTTACGTCAATGGACGCCCGCATACCAGTGATGAGATAGCTAAACAGCCGTCATGCGGCATCGTTAAAACCAATAGTCGTCAATACTCGCATAAGGAATCCATGATTGACACTGTCGAACGCTTGGTAAAAATCAATGTAAAGCAAAGCACCTGGCACCGGAATGGTGGAAGCAATCGAAATTAAATCTCGACAATCAGCAACGGGAGTCAGGAGAGTACGACCTGGAAGACAACTTTGATGGCTTGCGATGATGGTAGTCAACAATACCGATAGTCGGCTATTGATCACTCGCACCACTATTTAATAATCATAGTTTAAGAGGGTTATCGGGCGGACCTGATCCACACGAAAAGGTCCTAGCTTTTTGGGAATCAGGACTATTTTAGCAACCTTAAAGCTGGGCGGGAGAAGGCCTCCGTGGATCATTTCATTCACCATGGAAGTTATCGTATCTCCTATTAGGAGCCAAAATCGAATATAAAATTTATTTCGGAAGGCCATTGGGGCCAGGTGATTTATGGGAGGGAGAACGAGCCACAATATCAAGTATATCATCGCGATGGAATACAGAGAAAAACTCTTCCTGGAGAGCTGGTGTAACAACACGATCAAGGAGGGAGGTGAAATAAACAGACGGAGGACCGTCTGAACCCACTTCAGCATAAAGCTCGGAATACGAGGTGTGGCTAGAAAAAAACGGACTAGTACTGGTGAAACAATAAAACGAATGCAATAAGGCTGAAAGTCGCGTGGCCTGTCAAGTGACTCTCGCTCCACCTACTGCTCGAGTTTCATCTGCCTCCTGCAGTCAGTCTGCCCGTGGCGTCTGTTTTAAGTAGTTGACGTTTTGTCTGTGCGTCGGAAAATGTTGAGTGTACAGAAAGAACAGCGTGTTAACATCAAATTTTGTTTCAAACTAGGAAAATCTGCAAGTGAAACGTTTGTAATGTTACAACAAGTGTACGGCGATGATTGTTTATCGCAAACACAAGTGTTTGAGTGGTTTAAACGATTTAAAGATGGCCGCGAAGACACCAGTGATGACACTCGCACTGGCAGACCATTGTCAGCAAAGACTGATGCAAACATTGAAAAAATCGGTATACTTGGTCGACAAGATCGCCGTTTAACAATCAGAGCAGTGTCTCAGTTAACAGGAGTTGACAAGGAAAGTGTTAGGCAAATTCTTCATGAAAGTTTCAACATGAACAAAGTGTGCGAGTGTCATCACTGGTGTTTTCGCGGCCATCTTTAAATCGTTTAAACCACTCAAACACTTGTGTTCGCGATAAACAATCATCGCCGTACACTTGTTGTAACATTACAAACGTTTCACTTGCAGATTTTCCTAGTTTGAAACAAAATTTGATGTTAACACGCTGTTCTTTCTGTACACTTAACATTTTCCGACGCACAGAAAACGTCAACTACTTAAAACAGACGCCACGGGCAGACTGAGCGCAGGAGGCAGATGAAGCTCGAGCAGTAGGCGGAGCGAGAGTCACTTGACAGGCCACGCGACTTTCAGCCTTATTGCATTCGTTTTATTGTTTCACCAGTACTAGTCCGGTTTTTTTCTAGCCACACCTCGTAGTACTGGTAAAGTTCGCGCATGATATCAGATTGCGAGGATCACTCACGCCCATCTAGAGAACGAATGGTAGAAAGACACGTCCTTTGAGATCACTTGTGAAGCCGGAGAAGATGATAGAGAGAGGTCAACTCATCCTGTACGATTGAACAAGGCTGGGAACGCAGTCTGACCCCATCCAGTTGCCTACGTTTGAGTTGGAGAAGTTTTTTATTCATACAATGGATGTAGACGACCCTAAGGGGGCATCACGAGCGTTATCGTAAAGATCGCGAAGGACTGCATAATAAAATTCCCTAGTGCGCCTTATTTCAGCCGCTTTTTCAGTGCTAAAATGCTTGAGTATATTCCGAATCCGGGGTTTAGCAAAGGTAACCCACCATTCGAGAAGTGAGGAATAACGCGTTTGGGCCTGGGTTGTCCGCCGCCATACGTCTGCGATGATGTCTTCCAGAGAGGGGTCCGTGAGATGTAGAGTGTTTAGCTTCCATAAAGGGCACGAAAGATGGACCCGCTGCGGGACGTGGTTAAAAGTCATTGAAACAGGACTGTGATCAGTGAAACGGTCAGGAATTACATCAATCGATAGATGCTGATTACATATGGGGGCAGATAAATAAAAACGGTCCAGTCGACTACTTGAAGTAGCTGCAGAAAACGTAAACGGCACCAATGTAGGATATCTGCAAACCCAAGCATCCTGGAGATGCAAGGACGTCACCATATCATTAAGTTCACGAGAAAATGTATAATTGGGAGTCTGATCAACACAGCGTAAAACGCAGTTAAAATCACCCCCTAAAAAAACCTTGCGCGAGTTCCGGCAGAGTAAATTAACAACTTCTTTCTTATAAAACCGCGTGCGATCGGATGAACGACCGGATCCAAACGGAGCGTAAAGAACAATTAAGGTGTGGTCATAAAAACTACAGCTTATACCGCGACCATCATCTAGTGTTTCCATCTCGATAACGCAAAGGCCGGCCGGAGTGGCCTAGCGGTTCTAGGCGCTACAGTCTGGAACCGCGCGACCGCTACAGTCGCAGGTTCGAATGCTGCCTCGGGCATGGATGAGTGTGATGTGCTTAGGTTAGTTAGGTTTAAGTAGTTCTAAGTTCTAGGGAACTGATGACCTCAGCTGTTAAGTCCCATAGTGCTCAGAGCCATCTGAACCTTTTTTTTTTTGATAAAGAAATGGTTCAAATGGCTCTGAGCACTATGGGACTCAACATCTTAGGTCATAAGTCCCCTAGTACTTAGAACTACTTAAACCTAACTAACCTAAGGACATCACACACACCCATGCCCGAGGCAGGATTCGAACCTGCGACCGTAGCAGTCCCGCGGTTCCGGACTGCAGCGCCAGAACCGCACGGCCACCGCGGCCGGCTTTTTTGGTAAAGCAAAGCCATACCGATAGAATTTTCAAAGGAGACATTGAAAAACAGAGAATATCCAGGAAGACAGAACACATGAAATAATACCTCATGTAAACACACGATATCAGCTTGGGAATCCTAAATAAACTGGCCTAACGCAGCAAGCCAGTAATTGGGAACGTGTCCTATTAACATTGGGGGTTAGAAATGTGTACGCCTGCATCCGTTAACTCATGTAAGGTCAATAAAACAATATTAGTGAAAAAGCACTATCACGTTCGCCTCCCCCCAACGTCCGGAGACGGGGAAAATAAGGTTTAATGCTAGTCCTCCCCACCTGACGCCGAGGAATCCTTGCTTTTCTTTTCACGACGCGCCGCGGCACGAGCAGGTTAAAACGCTGTTTCACACCACTCCGTGAAAACATACACCCTTGATGTGGAGGGGTTGGGGTCACGTCCAGCTCTGAATTAACAGAGGAGCCATCGTCACCGCACTCATCGGAAATCGGGAAACACGACTCAAAACGACCAACAGCAACATCAAGTATAGAAGAGACAGGTAATGCAGTGCCAGTGTCGGGTGGCATCTCCTGAACGTCAGGAAGAGAACCCGTAGAATCCTGTTGCTCGACCGTCTCAGCGTGGAGGAGGGGTGGTACTGCACTGGAACACTGTAAAGGCTGGCCAGCAGGCGGCGTTTCTGCGGGAACAACGGAACCCCCGGGAACCGTCACGTCGACGGGTGAAGTGGGCGACGCAGATTGAACGCATATTTCAACATCAACGGAAGCAGCTACATCCTCTCTGGTAATACTGGAATCACAGTTAACATCAGTAGACAACGCATTACCGCCAGAACGTGCACCCTCTGTCAACGCCGCGTCATAAGAACGAGACTGGAGTGGGGCGTCATCGAAATCTGTACCGTCCTCAGTCCGCCGGCGTTTGACGTGCGCTGCTGGAACCGTCGTCCCCTCATGGACAGAAGACGCACTGGCACGCGCCGGGAACGGTGGAAATTGGCGAGGAGTAGGGGGTAATGTTGCCCCTATATCGCTTAAAGCTAGAGACTGACTGACAGCAGACTGCGAAGATACTGCGTCTGCTAACGTTAAAGCAAGACTTTTTGATAAGTCGACGTCAGAACAGTAGTACGGCGCGGGCAGTCAGATCTGAGATAACCGCTTTCGTCACAGAGAAAACAAGTTCCATCTTGCCCTGTATATGTAACATGGATGCGGTAACCACAAACAGTTAAGTGAGAAGGAATATTCTTTTTAACGCACATGTCCACAGTCCGGATACCATTATAACACTGGAAGCGATGGTGTGCTGACCAGCGTTCCCATGGGGTATGCCGTATGACTCTAAACGGAAGCAACGCTGTTTTAAGAAATGAATCGTCCACTTCAGGAGGAAGGTTATAAATTCCAACCGGAGTATACTCGAGTGCCGCATTTTCAAGGAGGACTTGACTAACGGAACCATCGCAGTCTGTAAACAACACTTTAGAACCAACCCGGGAGAGAAGTCTTTCTACTTGAACGGGATCATAAAACTTCACAATAAATGCATACAAATCAGAGTCAAAGTAAGCCGTATCTTCCTGATCAGGTGTAACTCTGATAACATCAGCCAACCAATCGTTAATTTCTAAGGAGCCAGGTTGAACACGACGCGTACTCTTGTCAAAACTGGTACGAACAGTAGCTCGACGAGGAACAGATTTTGGAGACTCGACAGACACCATGGCGCGGGTCGAAAACACCGCCACCAAGAGGAAAACGACAACATACTCCGCTATGCAACTTCGATGCAACTCCGGCCAACACACCAACAAGACTGAGTATCTTCGACACAAGCGGCGCTGCGGCACAGGCGGAAGTTACCGACAACCTGCTCGCTCAACGCGTAAGGCGACACTATGGATTTGAACCCGGGGCTTCCTGCTTACATGACAGATTCTCTATTCGACTGAGCCACCGAGGACACATACTGTAGTGTGACTGCAAGGACTTACGACTAACAATGATCGTCTTCATTGCGGATGACGTGTTCGGTCAGACAGCTGGTTGGCCTCTGTATTAAAAAACTGAATGGATCAACAAGCGAACGGATGTCGTGTGACTTCCGCAACGACCAAACACAACGAACAAGAAAATAAAAATAAAAAAAAAACTGGAATAGACCGTCTGCCATATAAACGGGAGGTCCCGGGTTCGAGTTCTGGTTCACGCACAAATTTTTCAACTGTCCGCGTTGATATTTATTAACGCCTGTAAGCAGCGAAAGGTCTAGATTTAATTATATATTCACTATCGAAGATGGCGGGAATATTATGGAAAAACGGTTTTAACGAATATTTTCACACTTTTTGGGTATGTAAGCGTTCTGGCGTCATAAGGTAAATGGCTTCTGCTATAAATGGCTGATATAGTGGGAGTAGCACATTAAACCAATCTTATTGTGCACTGTGCATGATCACCATGATTCGCAGTCAACATTTGTCGCAACGTTAGTTAGGAAAGAACATTCACCACAGCAGGTCGCACTCATCGGATGGAAAAAAAACCTCTAATCAATCATCCTAAGGCCAAAAACTGTGCAAAAACAAAAAATGACACCGTTTTTAATTGCTCTGAGGCCAAAATTGCATAAAAGCAAGCAAAGAAATCGGTTTTTAACTGTCATGAGGCCCAAAACAGAACAAAAAGCAAAAATGAAATATGTGTTAAACTGTCTTCAGACCTGCAAAAGACGACTTCAATATGCTGCCCAACGTTTAATGCCATAAACTGAAATTCAGAAACTGTATGTCGCACAACAGATTGGAGTGTTTCCGGGTGTCACATTCAGAATGCGTTCCGCAATGCGTGGGTTCAGTTTAGCTAAGTTTATAAGCACTGCAGTCAACACTGAATCGTTCAGATAACCCCTCAGCCAGAAGTACACGGTTTTAGATCAGGTGATGAGGACGGCCAGACTGCAGGGAAACGACGGCTGATCATTCTAGCGTTTTATAAATGCCTTCGCAGCAGCTGCATCACCGGTTGAGCACTGTACAAATGCGCCCCGTCTTGCGTACAAATGATCCTACACACACACAGCTACGTTGTTGAAATACTGGGATGACGGTGATAGCGTTTACCAGAGACGGTACAGGTAACAAGACCCGCGGCCCTCATCTCTCCGAAAAATATTGCCCTGTTATAAGCGTTGCTGTCAACCAGCACCACACAGTTACCTTTGCAGAATCAAGCGGTACCGGGTAATTTGGTAGCAGGTTTTCCGTTGCATATATGGTTCAAATGGCTCTGAACACTAAGGGACTTAACTTCTAAGGTCATCAGTCCCCTAAAACTTAGAACTACTTAAACCTAACTAACCTAAGGACATCACACACACCCATGCCCGAGGCAGGATTTGAACCTGCGACCGTAGCGGTCACGCGGTTGCAGACTGTAGCGCCTTTAACCGCTTGGCCACACCGGCCGGCTGTGCATATATCCTCAGTTGTGTCTATTAAAGTGTCCTTCGATATTGAAATGGGTCTATCTGGCCACAGAATTTTCCAAGGGCGTTCAGTGTCCACTTCCACCCAAGCAAGAAATTACAGAGTAAACGGCCGTCTTCCTGGTACATCAGCATGAAGCAACTCGTGGACGTGGGTAATTTTGTATGGACAACAACGCAGGATGTTTCGAAGAATTTTACTGCCCTGCTCACAAGTATGTTCAGAGCTCGAGAAATTCTCCCTGCCTGTAGCTCTACAGGAGTTTGGATCACTCAGTCGTAAGAAAACGTAAGAAAAGAAGTTTTGATTCAATGTTGGCAAGGGTGCTCGAGTTCTCTTGCAACAATGTGAACAAATCTTCTACCGGGATCAGAACAACTGCTTTCCTCCTGCTCCCAAAGAATCTGGTTTCTTTTTCGAATTTCATAGTCATTTTCTCCACACCCTTGCCAACAGCAAATCAAAACTTCTTTTCTTACGACTGAGTGACCGAAACTCCTGCATAGCTACAGGCAGATAGTCACAGGCAGTTCTTGTAAGAGAGCTCCACGAGCAGCCCTTGGTCCTCCTTTGAGACAGGCATCTAGAGCGTCTGGACGCAACACAGGATTACCCTTTTATTCCACCACCATTGTACTCCATATTCTGCATCTTACAATGCCATCTAGTGCAAAAATTTTCGTTGCATTCTTTTTGTTTCCTTAAAGCTTTTCCATGCTTCCATAATATTCCTTTATAAATTGCTGTCATTCTCTGAAGCGGTTTTTCTTACAGAGTTATGAAACATGTAACTTTAACAGTTATAACTTTATGTATACACTCCTGGAAATGGAAAAAAGAACACATTGACACCGGTGTGCCAAACCCACCATACTTGCTCCGGACACTGCGAGAGGGCTGTACAAGCAATGATCACACGCACGGCACAGCGGACACACCAGGAACCGCGGTGTTGGCCGTCGAATGGCGCTAGCTGCGCAGCATTTGTGCACCGCCGCCGTCAGTGTCAGCCAGTTTGCCGTGGCATACGGAGCTCCATCGCAGTCTTTAACACTGGTAGCATGCCGCGTCAGCGTGGACGTGAACCGTATGTGCAGTTGACGGACTTTGAGCGAGGGCGTATAGTGGGCATGCGGGAGGCCGGGTGGACGTACCGCCGAATTGCTCAACACGTGGGGCGTGAGGTCTTCACAGTACATCGATGTTGTCGCCAGTGGTCGGCGGAAGGTGCACGTGCCCGTCGACCTGGGACCGGACCGCAGCGACGCACGGATGCACGCCAAGACCGTAGGATCCTACGCAGTGCCGTAGGGGACCGCACCGCCACTTCCCAGCAAATTAGGGACACTGTTGCTCCTGGGGTATCGGCGAGGACCATTCGCAACCGTCTCCATGAAGCTGGGCTACGGTCCCGCACACCGTTAGGCCGTCTTCCGCTCACGCCCCAACATCGTGCAGCCCGCCTCCAGTGGTGTCGCGACAGGCGTGAATGGAGGGACGAATGGAGACGTGTCGTCTTCAGCGATGAGAGTCGCTTCTGCCTTGGTGCCAATGATGGTCGTATGCGTGTTTGGCGCCGTGCAGGTGAGCGCCACAATCAGGACTGCATACGACCGAGGCACACAGGGCCAACACCCGGCATCATGGTGTGGGGAGCGATCTCCTACACTGGCCGTACACCACTGGTGATCGTCGAGGGGACACTGAATAGTGCACGGTACATCCAAACCGTCATCGAACCCATCGTTCTACCATTCCTAGACCGGCAAGGGAACTTGCTGTTCCAACAGGACAATGCACGTCCGCATGTATCCCGTGCCACCCAACGTGCTCTAGAAGGTGTAAGTCAACTACCCTAGCCAGCAAGATCTCCGGATCTGTCCCCCATTGAGCATGTTTGGGACTAGATGAAGCGTCGTCTCACGCGGTCTGCACGTCCAGCACGAACGCTGGTCCAACTGAGGCGCCAGGTGGAAATGGCATGGCAAGCCGTTCCACAGGACTACATCCAGCATCTCTACGATCGTCTCCATGGGAGGATAGCAGCCTGCATTGCTGCGAAAGGTGGATATACACTGTACTAGTGCCGACATTGTGCATGCTCTGTTGCCTGTGTCTATGTGCCTGTGGTTCTGTCAGTGTGATCATGTGATGTATCTGACCCCAGGAATGTGTCAATAAAGTTTCCCCTTCCTGGGACAATGAATTCACGGTGTTCTTATTTCAATTTCCAGGAGTATATATATATATATATATATATATATATATATATATATATATATATATATATATATATATATATGTGTGTGTGTGTGTGTGTGTGTGTATGTGAGTGTGTGTGTTAAGATTCCATGTTGTAAATGAAGTGCTAAGTTTTTCGTAAGGACTGAAGTGCATAATATGTATTAGAATGGAGGTGGCCCTGTTACATTAAAGAAAACTGATATATTAATGATGTGCGTAATCAAACTGAAGAGACAAATGAGAATTTGAACCAAGGCTGGGAGTCGAGCCCGGACTTCCTGCTTCATTTGATTAGAAGGACCGATGCCTGTGTCTCAGACACCATCTTCTATTTCGTTCAATGCTGAGACGCTATTCCAATTACAGTTGTTGGCCAACCTCCGCAATGCTGTTCAATTTCAGGGGGAGCACCAAGTTTGATGAGGCGTGACTACGAGTTTGGACAGAGGAGGTATTCACGGTAGGTACCTGTGCGATTGTGGAAAGCCACTGTGCCAGGGTGTCGCAGTATGTAGCGCATCTGCCTACTGGGCAGGAAACCTAGATTCTAATCCCTCACCTGGTGCCAATATACACTGATTTCTCCAGTCTGAATGTACTGATACGTCATACATGTATGAGGCACGAAAAGGTCCCTAAAAAAGTTATGGTCTCATTTGATTAAAAGCATTTACACCTGACTACCAGGCGGTATCCAACGTTCCATTCAATGCTGACGTGCTATTGCAATAAATCTGGAATGTGCGTGGTGGCAGCCAGTCAAGGAATATTTTAGGGAATTGATTTTAAAAAAAATTATTTCAAAGGCCCAGTGAAATCTTTACTACTTTACTCCTAGAGCAACTTACGCTGTGCCTACGAGACAAAAGTTGCCCATCTTTCAAAACCGAGTCTGTTCCCTCCAGTTAAAGCTGCTGACAAGAGACGTCCTGAGTCTTCTGCTGAAACTGCTAGCGAGTTCACACCATTGGCTTTAGCCAATAGCGTGCATGGGATACAGGTCACGTTTGTGGGCGCGGGAGTGTTCTACGGTGCGGATCACAGTTGCGTCTCTCTCTTGCAGAGCAGAACAGACGTCCTTTCGGAAGGCAGAGCCTCTAGCTTTGCTTTTCACGACCGGCCACCATCATAAGGTAACATTAACCGCTTCCCCTTCCGTTGCCCACTTAATTTAATTGATCGACATCCTACCCAGGCCTGAACCTGGTAACTTCCGACCCTACGCGCGTCCGGTGCATGCCATACACTGAAATATATTCTCTTTATTGTACACTGATGACCATTAAAATTGCTACAGCACGAAGAGGACGTGCTACAGACGCGAAAGATCCTGTGATATGCAAATGATTAGCTTTTCAGGACATTCACGCAAGGCTGGCGCCGGTGGCGACACCTACAACGTGCTGACATAAGGGAAGTTTCCACCCGATTTCTCATACACAAACAGAAGTTGACCGGCATTGCATGGTAAAACGTTGTTGTGATGCCTCGGGTAAGGAGGAGAAATGCGTACCATCCCGTTTCTGACTTTTGATAAAGGTCGCATTGTGGCTTAACGCGATTGCAGTTTATCGTATGGCGACATTGCTGCTCGCTTTCCCCGAGATCCAATGACTGTTAGCACAATATGGAATCGGTGGGTTCAGGAGGGTAATACAGAACGCCGTGCTGGATCCCAACAGCTCGTATCACTAGCAGTCGAGATGACAGGCATCTTACCCGCTGGCTGTAACGGGTCGTGCAGCCACGTCTCGATCCCTGAGTCAACAGATGGGGACGTTTGCAAGATAACAACCATCTGTACGTACAGTTCGACGACGTTTGCAGCAGCATTACTATCAGCTCGGAGACCATAGCTGCGATTATCCTTGACGCTGCATCACAGAGCGTAGCGCCTGCGATGGTGTACTCAATGAAGAACCTGGGTGCACGAATGGCGAAACGTCATTTTTTCTGTTCACAGCATCATGATGGTCACATCCGTGTTTAACCATGTCGCGGTGAACGCACATTTGAAACGTGTTTTCGTCATCGTCATACTGGAATATCACCCGGCTTGATGATATGTGGTGCCGTTGGTAACACGTCTC
Source organism: Schistocerca cancellata (assembly GCF_023864275.1). Classification (NCBI taxonomy): domain Eukaryota; kingdom Metazoa; phylum Arthropoda; class Insecta; order Orthoptera; family Acrididae; genus Schistocerca; species Schistocerca cancellata. Next base: position 404,958,741 of record NC_064633.1, on the reverse strand, counting down.
GGTCACCTCTTGTTCGCATTGACGGCACTTCGGACAGTGGACGCTACATTTCAGATGTGTTACGACTCGTGGATCTAACCTTCATTCGATCCCTGCGAAACCCTACATTCCAGGAAGATAATGCACGACCGCATGTTGCAGGTCCTGTACGTGCCTTTCTGGATACAGAAAATGTTCAACTGCTGCTCTGGCCAGCACATTCTCCAGATCTCTCACCAACTGAAAACGTCTGGTCAATGGTGGCCGAGCAACTGGCTAGTCACAATACTCCAGTCACTACTCTAGATCAACTGTGGTATGGTGTTGTAGCTGCATGGGCCGCTGTACCTGTACACGACATCCAAGCTCTGTTTGACTCAATGCCCAGGCGTATCAAGGCCGAAATTACGGCCAGAGGTGGTTGTTCTGGGTACTGATTTCTCAGGATCTATGCACACAAATTGCGTGAATCACATATCAGTTCCAGTATAATATATTTCTCCAATGAATAGCCATTTATCATCTGCATTTCTTCTTGGTGTAGCAATTTTAATGGCGGATAGTGTACCGGTCTAAGGCGCTTCTGTCATGGACTGTGCGGCTGATCCCGGCAAAGGTTCGTGTCCTCCCTCGGGCATGGGAGTGTGTGTTTGTCCTTAGGATAATTTAGGTTAATGAGTGTGTAAGCTTAGGGACTGATGACCTTAGCAGTTAAATCCCATAAGATTCCACACATATTTGAACATTGAAGTAGTGTACCTTATTTTTGGTTCCGTTATTTAACGGCAGCCCTGAATGCCCGCTCTCAAGTCCTGCCCGCTTGACCTCCTGCACACTGTCATCACGAGACATATGTAACAACCTTCTCCCCTCTTCCCGATCAGTGTACAGTACTTTGGTGTCAGAATCCCCATTCGTTCCCACCGTTCGGTCCATAGCGTGGCCGTTTACTTTTGGTTCATGTCTGACCTTGAGTGGTCCGTAAGTATTTGCCACTGTTATTCCGCTGCGACCCGAACCTGTATGCTGCAGTGCATCGCCTACGGTGCCGCTCCGAATGCTACGTCTGCCCATGCCAACACCTGGGCCAAGTCCACTGCCTGCCTCTCACAGCGCGCCGTACCAACATGTGCGCGCTGAATACAGCGGCCTGCATCTCACAGCCCACGTGCTTAGTTTGTGTGCTCCGGCTTCAGTTGACGGTCTACCTGGCCCTGCTTCTCGGTCGCCTCCAGCTAACTCTGAGCTGGGCGCGGAAGCACGAAAGGAAAAGGCGCGATGCGTCCTCGCCTGTGCCGTGGCTCGGTGGGCGCACGGGCGCACGGTTGACGGTCGGCAAAGCTTCCCTGCCACTGCCGCCTCCGACCTGCCATCCCAATTAGCCGCTGTTAGCTCCCCGCTGCCATCTGCGTTTGGTTTCTTACCTCAACGCTCGGGACACATACTTTCAGCTCCGTGCACAGCCACCCCGCCGCCCACGCAGCTGCTACACGGGTACCAGTTGGTACGGCCCTTAGCCGCAGCACCACTGCCCCCACCGCATCTGCACGTGGCGACGCAACGACTGTACCGTGAGTGTTGCCATGTAGTGAGGCACTTGCAGCAATTTATTCTGAGAAGAAATCGGTAAATTAGAGTGAACAGCTAAGTTTTGCATCTTATTCAGTTATTGCTTGTTTTTTTTTTTGGAGGTGTCTTTTTACAGGACGATGCGATCTTTGAATTTTTGTGAGTCTGATTGCTATGAGGTATGTTGAATGTGTATTGTATTTGTTCGTAGATAAGTGAGCCACGGTACAAAATTTGCTGTTTTGAAGAGCGCACCGCAGCGCGTTGGGTGAAGCAGTCGCCCTCCGTCTCTGGCGGTGGCGCCTCTGTGGTAATCGCAGCGTTGGTGTCTCCCTCTGGTTGGAAAGCGGAAAGGTTGCCTGTTCACGTGCATTTAAGGGGCGCTATGAGCTCTGTAGAGCATCTCCAGCTGTACCTCGTAATGAATACCGCCCTTTGGTAGTGGCATTCGCCTCTGATCGAAGCGTCAAGGTTTTTGCAGGGCCAGCCAGCAGTAGTCCAGCCAGCCAGCCAGCCAGCCAGCCAGCAAGCCAACCAGCCAGCCAGCAGCAGTCCAGCCAGCCAGCCAGCAACAGTCAAGCCAGCCAGCCAGCCAGCCAGCCAGCAACAGTCAAGCCAGCCAGCCAGCCAGCCAGCCAGCAGCAGTCCAGCCAGACAGCCAGCCAGCCAACCAGCAGCAGTCCAGCCAGCCAGCCAGCCAACCAGCAGCAGTCCAGCCAGCCAGCCAGCAGCAGTCCAGCCAGCCACCCAGCCAGCAGCAGTCCAGCCAACCAACAAGCCAGCCAACAGCAGTAGTCCAGCCAGCAGCAGTGCAGCCAGCCAGCTAGCCAGCCAGCCAGCAGCAGTCCACTGTGCCAGCCAGCCAGCAGTGGTCCAGCCAGCAGCAGCAGCAGCAGTCGCAGTCAGCCTGTGGCAGCAGCAGCAGCTGCAGCATTCCTGCCAGCCTGCCAGCGTTCCTGCCAGCCAGCCAGCGTTGCTGCCAGCATTCCTGCCAGTGTTCCTGCCAGCGTTCCTGCCAACCAGCCTGCGTTCCTGCCAGCCAGCCAGCATTCCTGCCAGTCAGCCAGTGTTCCTGCCAGCCAGCCAGCATTCCTGCCAGCGTTCCTGCCTCTGTGGTCGCCTCCCGCCAGCGGCAGTGCTGTGGGGCTTCAGCCCCAGTCGGCGTTCCGTCGGTCTTCCTCTGTATTTGTCCGTCTTTGTCCACCTTTGCCCATCTTCATATGTCTTCGTGAGTCCCTTGTTTTCTTCTGTAATTTTTGTCCTGTTCTGTTCCTTCCCTCCTTGTCGTCATGTCAACCCCCACCACCACTACCACTAACCCCACTAATGCCATAGTCTACACATTTCCCTCCGCCGCCACCACCACAATTACGTGGTATGCCCAATCGGGCCCCCCTCATTCCATCCCCCCCCACTTCGCACTCTCCCTTCTCCTTTGTTCTTTGTCGCCCCATCCCTGGCTCCTTCCACCCACGCCTCCTCCTCTGATCCCTTCCATCCCCTCCCTCACTCTGTCTCTGCAGCTCCTGCTAGGGTGGTGGCCCAGAGGGCCTTCACCGTCACCTTCCCTGTCTCCGGCGCCAGATCCAGCGTCCATGCTGGGACCTGCCACTTCCTGCCACCTTCCAGTTGCTCTTGTCCCACACGCCTCCTCTTACCCTTCCATCACCCTCAAATGCCCCAGTGGCACCCCTGCCTCCTGTACTTCCAACAAGGCCCAGCCCTATCCTCTTTCCCTCCAGGAAGCCATGGATGTCTCCCCGCCTGGCCCTGCTACCTCCTCCTCGTCCTCCTCCACCTCCTCCTCCTATAAATACCTCCTCTCCCGTCCTGATCCCTCCCTCCTCGAGGCCCAGAACCTCACGCTCCTCCTCTGTCAACACTTTCCCGGTTACCCCATCTCCCTCCTCACTCCTCATCGGAGCTCCGTCCTCATCTCGTCCCACAGCCCTACCCTTCACACAGACATCCTCTCCTGCATCCCTGTCACCCGATTTGGCCCAACGCCTCTCTCACCCCTACAGCTTCCCCGTCCCCCTCCCGCAAACACCAAACTCCACGTCACTCACCGCCCCTCACCGCCATGATCACTTTGCTTAGTCCGACGATCGCAGAGGAGATGTTGGTGGAGCTCAAGGTGCATCCCTCATTGGAAGTAAGGGCAGTCCGCCACATCTTCAACACTGCCGGCCCCACTTCCCTTATGTGGGTGTTCTTGGAACATGCCCCATCCATTGTCTGTCTCCTGAAGGAGGGTGCCCTCCTCTTCCACCAACATTACAAGGTCGACCCCTTCCGTTCCGCTCCTCAGTCCCTCCACTGCCAGAGATGACAGCACTATAAGCACCCACCCCTCCAGGCAATTCCCTTTGTCCCTCCCCACACCGCTAAAGACATCATCAGCTTCCTAACCATCATTCTTCATAATGTCCACCCTTTACTGCACCCCCACATCCTCCAACAGATATCCCTCGCTGCCTGATCCATCTTCCATGTCAACATGTATGCCACCTACAGCCATAATCAGGCCCATTTCACCTTCTCCAACCTCAACATCCTCGTCTGAATACCTGTCATGGTGCGACAGCACTGTATGTTGTTCAATAACATCTGGTCCCTTCCCGCCAACTAGAACCTCTTCCTGCACTCCCTCACAACCCACCGCATGGATGCCTTCCTCCTCAATGAAACCTTTCTTCAGCCCCAACACACCGTACACACCTTGCCCTACCTCCTTCACCAATCTGATAATCCCCTCCCGATAGTGCGTGGTGGGGTAGCCATTGGTCACCACCTCCAGATCCCTGTTCGGCTCCAACCTCTCCTTCCTGACCCCATAGAAAACCTGATCCTTAGTCTCTTCTTCCCTGGCCTTACCATCACCTGCACATCAATCTATTCCCGTCCTAATGCCCCTCTTCCTTTTGACTTCCTCTCCCACATTGACCCAACCTTGTCCTCCTACGTGATCGCCACAGACCTAAACATCCATAGTCATTCTGCTGCCCAGTTACGGCGGTGGCATCGGTTCCTCTCCTCAATCCTAGGTGACCTCGTCCCCATTCCCCAGCGCACCCACCCTGAATCCAACTCCACTCCCGATGTCATCCTCTCCTCCCCTAAACTCCTTGGCCGCATAGCGGTGGATGTCCTGGACCCCATTGGTAGTGACTATTCCCTGTCTTCCTCACCGTTTCAGATGGTCGTCGCCCCCATTCTGACCCTCATACCAACCCTCCCCCAAAATATGTCCTTGATTATTCCCGTGCTGACTGGAATGCCTACCGGGATACCCTCTCTACCCGGGTTCATGGCCACCCCCTCACCTACCACCACCCTGATGATAATACCTGTGCCACCTCCTTTCTCCAGCAGACCATGTCTGAGGCCGTGGAGACCCACTGTCCTACTTTACCCCACATGCCATCCTCCTTGTCCATGAATCCCGCCATCTCTACCATGCCTTCCTACACACGAGTGACCCAACACACTACGACATCACCAGGAACTACAACAACACATCAGAAACTTGCATGTGGCTAAGTAATGCAGGGACTGGCGACAGACATGCACCCGTCTTAATGCTACACTTCCTATCAACTCGTCCAAGTACTGGTCATCCTTCCGCCGCCTTACCGGATCTAAACCCCCTCCCTACTACATTCCTGATTGTCAACACTTCCCTGACAACCATAGTAAGGCCAATCACTTTGCCTCCTACCTCTCCAATGTCTTTACCATCAGAGACGATCCCCAGTTTGATTACTCCCTCTTCCCAGATACCCGGGATCAAACTGACACCTCTGTCCCTCCCCTCACTCCTGGCTTCCAGTACCTGGACATCATTGCACACACTGAACTCAATGCCCCCATCACCACTCAGGATATCATCACTACACTCCACACGAAACGCAACACTGCTCCCGGTCACGATCGTGTCACCTATCGCCACCTACATGAAGCTCCTGCCTCCTTCCTTTCCACTCTGGCCAGGCTCTATAATGTAGTCCTGCCCACCGGCTACTACCCCGACCTGTGGAAAACCTCCATCATCCTGATGTTCCTTAAACCCGGTAAACTGCAGTCCTCTGTCTCCTCCTACCATCCTATCAGCCTTACCTCGGTCTTCAGCAAGGACCTTGAATCCATCCTTACCTGACAGACCCACCAGCATCTCCACCAGCACCGCCTCCTTCCCATTACCCAGTGGGGCTTTTGGCCATCTTTCTCTACCGATGACATTCTCCTTCGCCTGACTTATCTCCTCTCCGAACAGCTCAATTCCCGTCGCTCCGCTATCTTCCTCTCCCTCGACCTCGAACGCGCCTATGACCATGTATGGCATTCCAGTCTCCTCTTCAAGCTCCAAACCTTATTCCGTTCCCCCACCTCCTACTTTTCCTCGAACGGATACGGATCCTTTACACCTCCAGGAAACTCGATCCTCCTCACTCACTTGTCTCTCACATCCTCTCTCCCCCCCACCCCCGCCTGCTGCCGCGCCTGTATTTCCACATTTCACCTGCTCTCCACCTCTCCACTCTCCTTATCCTCTACCGAGGTGGCTTCCACCATCTCCCCTTCCCTGATGATGCCCTCCTCCCCTCCATCTACCCCTCCTATCAACTTTGATTCTCCCCTCCTGTGTTTTTTCCTCAGGGCTCCATATCTCCCTTGTCTCTCCCTTCCCTCCCTCCTACCTGCCTCCCCCTCCCCCTCCCCTGTGCTTCCCATAACCCCCATACCTTCATTTCTCCCTCATCTCTTCTCCCATTGGCATCTCTGCTCTCCCCTCTCCCTTCCCCCACCACCTTCTTCCCTCTTGGCAGGTCCCTGGACTTGCACACATTATGTGGACATTCGCACACTGGAGATCATCGCCATCAGTTTTTCTTGTGTGTGCCGTCGTGTTTGTGATTTAGTGTTTTTCGCCGCCCACACTCCTTCGTTCACGTTTACCGTCTAAATCATCAGTGTTTGTGCACAGTGCCGACAGTTTTTTTGTTTTTTGGTCGAGTGTGAACGGCTTCATGGTTCAAATGGCTCTGAGCACTACGGGAATTAACATCTAAGTCATCAGTCCCCTAGAACTTAGAACCACTTAAACCTAATTAACCTAAGGACAGCACACAACACCCAGTCATCATGAGGCAGAGAAAATCCCTGACCCCACCGGGAATCGAACCTGGGAACCCGGGCGCGGGAAGCGAGAACGCTACGCACGACGGAACGGCTTCATGTTTTTAATTATTGTATCTACTGTTTTTTAACCACCAGTCTGTTACTTTTCTGTTTTCATTTTCTCTTTTATTGTACTGCTTGTGGCAGAAGAGCGGAGTAAAATTTTCCGCTGCCAGCCCACCTTGTATGAGATGCAAAATAACAATAAAAAAAAAGTCTGTAGAGGAGAGTCGGTCACTCGAGGCGAGTCTAGTCAGTTCGTCAGCCAGCTCAGTGTTGGGCAGTCAGTGTCTGTTTCTCGTCGAAGTGCGAGTATGGCTGTCGTTCGGATCAAACTTTAAGACAGAAAATGAGAGTCTTGCCACTCTGCCAGTAACAGAACTCAGGTAGTGGTTGATCGGTCGGGGCTGACTTCCTGCATCTGAGTCAGCGCGTTAGATAGCCAGTCTGCTCTAGTTGCTCGGGCTGCGGTCATTGGCGGTTGGATTGGTCCTTTGTTTGGTCGCGCACTGTCCCCCTTAGCGTCGTCGCATGTGAGTTCCCCACGTGAGTCCAGTTGGCAGCGCCGTATAGAAAGGGGTAGTGGCTTCGCGGTTCACAAGAGAGCAACAGGAGCGGAACCACGACATCGGGTTGGCCGGGGCGACCTGCGACGCCGTGAGACGGGAGATCAGCGCACCTTCCTGCCTCTGTTGAAGCAACTGGCAGCGGACTGTTCGGCAGAGCATTGGGGGTGCTGCGCCAGGTCTTCACCAGCAATTGCAGTTTATTAGAAGTCAAGTGACTGGAGATATGTTATTTCATTTACTTGTTAAATTCTACTTGTTTTCTTCGTAAGGTCATCAGCCGCTTTGTTTTGGGGTCGTCCCACCATTCTTCTCCGTTTGGCCACCCGCGGGAAGGTGGTTATTGTGAATTGGGTGATCCATTTTTCCTTGTGGAATTGGGGAGGTATAGAGCAATCTGCGGTTCTGGTTGTTTAGTAACATCCGCCGCCCCCCCCCCCCCGCTTGTCAATCTGCCATACGTTAATACTGCGGTGTTAACGAATTTATAGAATTACGGTAAGGGCCGAATTCCTGAAATATGTTTTTATCTTACCTATCATCTTGCGAGGCGGTATATGTGTAATGTAGAGTATGTCCTTTATGTAAGTATGAATATCATGGGTTTTATTTAAATAGTCATTTTTATAAAGTTGCCACCCTTCCACCGTAAGAGCCCTTTTAAAAACAAATTTCACTTTTGGTGGAAAATAAGTTCTTAGTGTGAGTGGTTCTACCATTTCCATCCATCTTACGGGGTGCATAGTTAATGTGTTTGTGTGAGTTGTTAAAATTTTTTAGTTTAAAGTAATCTGGTGTGTTCAGATTTACACCAGTGTAGTTTTTCAGAAGTCCTTGTGAGCGGTCGGGACTACGGCCGTGTTGAAAGGGAGCGGAACCTTCTCAGCGCGAAGGCTCCAACTGTAACAAAAACAATTTTTTTTATTCTGCCTCTGAATAATTGTAACTTGATATTTCGAGGGTGCTTTTTTGCTTATAAGTTTAAAAGTGTTTTGAAAAAGCTTTTAGGAATAAAATTCACATTTGTTAAATTGTAACTTGATATTTCAAGGGTGCTATTCTGCCTATAAATTTTAAATCTGTTTTTGAAAAGGCTTTTATGAATAAAATTTCCTTTTTTTGAAATTTGTTTCCATCAGTTACTCCTTGGCAACTACTTCCACGCTCACATAGTGTGTTAATGTTATTGATGAATCGCTAGTAAATAAAGTAAATTATTTAAGAAAATATTTTGAAATTAAATTTTCACGATTCAATTAGCATATCACCTATTTGTAGGTTGGATAGTTAAAAGGTTTCTTAAGATATTTTTATTTGAGAGCTTTCGATTAATCTCCAGGAATGTGCAGATTGCACAATTTGTTTGGCAACCATGGAGTCTCCCAACCGTTCATAGCATTTTCTTCCGTTTCGTTTTCGTGTCATGATCAACTCTTTTTTCTTTCATCTTTCCTGTAAGCATCATTTCTCCGCCCTATAATGAAAGTAGGTTCCTTCTCCTTACTCCTCAGACGTGAGCGCTTTAAGGGCTCTGTAACGCCCTGTGCCATCATACCACGTCTGCAAGGTCTCTGAAATCATTGGCGCACTTAATCTTTTTACCTTTGTGGGAGTTTGTTTTTATTGCAAGACCTGGCACAGACGCGAAATCAGCGTTTAGACCTTGTAAGAAAAGCGACTACCTACTGGAGTCTCACGGTCCTGGTGATGTACGTTGTTAACTATTGGTACTAGGTGACTTTAGGTTCCAAGTGCATACACATACGTAATAACACGATTAGCACTTGTGTTGCCGAAACCTATAGGACGTTGTGTGACTTGCCGGATTGCGGAACGAAACAAATGAACTTTTTCTACTTTATCTTTCTTTTGTTTCTTGTCTCTCTGCATCCTCTTTTTCAAACATTTATTCTTTTTCTGTCCATGCCTTCGGTTTTTTGTAAGTGGTAGTTCCTTCCTTGGTTAACTCAATGCGCGAAGCCATGATGTATTACGTGATGTACCATAATAAAAGTTATAATGATGAAAGAGAATTGATCTCTTCTACCCCTGTAAGTTGATAAGAGACGGTAGATGACTTAAGGCTGTTAATCCCTAGGGGGCAGCGAAGTTTTGTTCATATGAAGAGCTGGCCGGGGTGGCCGAGCGGTTCTAAGCGCTACAGTATGGGACCGCATGACCGCTACGGTCGCAGGTCCGAATCCTCGCGCATGGATGTGTGTGATGTCCTTAGGTTAGTTAGGTTTAAGTAGTTCTAAGTTCTAGGGGACTGATGACCTCTGAAGTCAAGTCCCACAGTGCTCAGAGTCATTTGAACCATTTTGATATGAAGATATGTAATACGTTGTTTTGCTGAAGTTTTTTGTGAGCAGTCACGAGGTCCTGTGGTCATATCGTTGAAGATAATTACGTACAGGAAAGAGTTCCAGTGTGTGTTGTTGTAAGTGATGTTAAATGGTCTGTTTTATGCAGCCACCCCGGAGGTCAGAGCAGAACCGTTAGCCATGATTCATTTTTACCATGCAGAGAGTTTCCAGTTGATACAAAGTTTTGGAGTCGTTTAAATTGCATGTTATGTTACCAGTGAACGCTTACTGTAAGCAGGGCTTGGTGCAAACAGATAGACTGGCACAGCTGTCGACTGGCGATAAGCCAGTCACGGCCCCAAACGCTATCACTTTTCTCCCTATTCTTCGTATTGTCTGCCGTTATTAAGTCTAATCTTCATATAATTTAAAAGTAATTTATTGTATATGTTTTGAGTGACAATGTACAGAGATTACTATATAGAGTATAAATATTAAGTTGTTGTAAGTAATAGTTTCTATTTTGAATAAGAAGGATGACGCAGCAGCACACCTATAGTATTTGTATTATGTGGGAAGTTTAGTCATTTTGAAGAATTTGATGTGTTTAAAGGTACTCTCTCTCTACTATTGTATTGGTCTTTGTGGTGTGGTGAGTTAAACTACTTGCATTATTCAGCTTTGTTGCAGAATATTGGTTTTTGTAGTGTTTTTCGCTTGTAGATCTCTTTTAGTGACAATAATTTTGGTTTGCCTTTCGAAAGAATGTATCAAGTTTACCTTACTAAAGTTTTTCTACAATGCTACTTTTTACAAGCTTACATCTTGAACGTTTCGTTTTGTTGTCAAACCTAGAATGTGGAGCACCTCCTTGCGGTTTCTGTTCTATTTGTTCTTAACTGCTCAATGGATTATAATACTTCAAAGTTTCATCTAACTTTTGGTACTAATGTTCCACTGCTTTGCAGATGAACTAATTTCATTATCGGTTTACAAGCGTTTATTTCTCTGTTTTCTTTCAAGCTGTCACCAAGAGTTAAATGATTACATGAGTTAAACTCTCATGTCTGTCGAATTGACTGTTTCCCTTTAGTCTCTCATTAAAAAACTTTCCTGACCTGTGTCCTGTTAAATTAACGTTTACTTTCTTCTTACCTACGTCTTATGCACGGTATATTAAGTCCTGCAATACTCTGTCATGTACTTCAACCATTACGTGTCACAATTTTCATCGTCTTGAGGCGGCTCTGTTGTGGTCTTCATGCAGACCACAAATTTAACTGAGCCTTCTTAAACGCTGCCCGCATCTCGTGGTCGTGCGGTAGCGTTCTCGCTTCCCACGCCCGGGTTTCCGGGTTCGATTCCCGGCGGGGTCAGGGATTTTCTCTGCCTCGTGATGGCTGGGTGTTGTGTGCTGTCCTTAGGTTAGTTAGGTTTAAGTAGTTCTAAGTTCTGGGGGACTTATGACCACAGCAGTTGAGTCCCATAGTGCTCAGAGCCATTTGAACCATTTTTCTTAAACGCTGTTTACTGTGCCGACAAGCATTTTGTTTTGCCCTATAACAGTTAGGATCTCTTCCTGTACAAATTTGGTGTCGCTCTGTGCAGATCAGTACCGGTGTTTGACCTTCATTTAGCCAGCATTGTCTTTATCTGTTTTTATGAACACTTCGCGTTACACCGCCGGTACACGCCTCCAGCTGAGCTTCAAAACACGTTTGCTTCAAGACTGCCTTAGCATGCACACCTGTGCTGTGCGGAGTGCTGAAAGTGCCACTGCCACTTCACCTTCGCACCTCTCGCCCTTTCTCATCCCTTGCGCTTTCCTCTGGGCTCTTTCCCGTCCAGCAAGACGTGCGTTACGCTACAGATAATATCCCCTCCATCGTCCGGCTAGAGAGAAGCGCTATTAAAATTTGTCGACGTTACACCAGCATATCTCTCTTTCCCCGCCAGACAAGCTACGTGCTCTTCTCCCGTCAGCCAAAGTTTGTTTACAATACAGTGTTTGCGCTTCTGTCCCACAGAACCACATTCTAGATCTGAATCATTTCGTATTTAACGAACTGATTATAAACTCACTTCATTCTTTCCCTTGTTATGTGACGTTTTATGAACAAGATGAGGATATTGTTAGCTGTTTTGTTACTGCACACACGCATTTTAATTATCTTTTCTAGAGTTTTGCCTGTATGTTTCTTCGTGCCTATAACTTTACTTTACAAGCTTATTTTATGTCTATGACAGTTCCCTGATAATATGAAAACTGTAAACTCTAAGATTAGCTGACGGGACATATATTTCTCTTAAACATTGCCGTTTTAGAGGAGAAAATAAGGTTGGAACCAATCCTCATTTCCAATTGACTTTTAAACAAGAGTTGTCCAGGTCATGTTCTTCAGTTTTTATAGTTGTTGTTTTACTAAAGAGAACGGTTTGTTAATAATTAGTGTAACACGTTTGTGAAACATTGTGGTTGAGTGATACTACTAGGAAAAGTTTGGAAACTGTTTGACGACTGAGAAGTTCTCAACCATTCAGACAACAACTTGATCCTATTTCAACCTTGTAAATTTTCATTTGCTCCACTTATAACTAATTAATTTACATGACAAATTAAGTTATGTGCATAAGGAATAGTACCTCGTGAGGTAATTTAGATGTGTAGCCTTTGCTGTCCCCCGATTTCTTCCTTAATACCGGTGTTTTGTCAGTAAAAGGAAACACTTTGTACTTTGTATTTTAATATGGGTTAATATACACTCCTGGAAATGGAAAAAAGAACACATTGACACCGGTGTGTCAGACCCACCATACTTGCTCCGGACACTGCGAGAGGGCTGTACAAGCAGTGATCACACGCACGGCACAGCGGACACGCCAGGAACCGCGGTGTTGGCCGTCGAATGGCGCTAGCTGCGCAGCATTTGTGCACCGCCGCCGTCAGTGTCAGCCAGTTTGCCGTGGCATACGGAGCTCCATCGCAGTCTTTAACACTGGTAGCATGCCGCGACAGCGTGGACGTGAACCGTATGTGCAGTTGACGGACATTGAGCGAGGGCGTATAGTGGGCATGCGGGAGGCCGGGTGGACGTACCGCCGAATTGCTCAACACGTGGGGCGTGAGTTCTCCACAGTACATCGATGTTGTCGCCACTGGTCGGCGGAAGGTGCACGTGCCCGTCGACCTGGGACCGGACCGCAGCGACGCACGGATGCACGCCAAGACCGTAGGATCCTACGCAGTGCCGTAGGGGACCGCACCGCCACTTCCCAGCAAATTAGGGACACTGTTGCTCCTGGGGTATCGGCGAAGACCATTCGCAACCGTCTCCATGAAGCTGGGCTACGGTCCCGCACACCGTTAGGCCGTCTTCCGCTCACGCCCCAACATCGTGCAGCCCGCCACCAGTGGTGTCGCGACAGGCGTGAATGGAGGGACGAATGGAGACGTGTCATCTTCAGCGATGAGAGTCGCTTCTGCCTTGGTGCCAATGATGGTCGTATGCGTGTTTGGCGCCGTGCAGGTGAGCGCCACAATCAGGACTGCATACGACCGAGGCACACAGGGCCAACACCCGGCATCATGGTGTGGGGAGCGATCTCCTACACTGGCCGTACACCACTGGTGATCGTCGAGGGGACACTGAATAGTGCACGGTACATCCAAACCGTCATCGAACCCATCGTTCTACCATTCCTAGACCGGCAAGGGAACTTGCTGTTCCAACAGGACAATGCACGTCCGCGTGTATCCCGTGCCACCCAACGTGCTCTAGAAGGTGTAAGTCAACTACCCTGGCCAGCAAGATCTCCGGATCTGTCCCCCATTGAGCATGTTTGGGACTGGATGAAGCGTCGTCTCACGCGGTCTGCACGTCCAGCACGAACGCTGGTCCAACTGAGGCGCCAGGTGGAAATGGCATGGCAAGCCGTTCCACAGGACTACATCCAGCATCTCTACGATCGTCTCCATGGGAGAATAGCAGCCTGCATTGCTGCGCAAGGTGGATATACACTGTACTAGTGCCGACATTGTGGATGCTCTGTTGCCTGTGTCTATGTGCCTGTGGTTCTGTCAGTGTGATCATGTGATGTATCTGACCCCAGGAATGTGTCAATAAAGTTTCCCCTTCCTGGGACAATGAATTCACGGTGTTCTTATTTCAATTTCCAGGAGTGTAGATACGTTTTGTATTACATGTGTTTTGGACTTTTTACGTAAATCCTCCATTTTACTGAAATGTGTTAATGTTTCATAGCATGAGAAACTTTGTGCAACTACTACCCTCAAAGATAGTCAGATGACATAGCAAGATTTTACTAAGGTTATTACTCTTTTTCCAATGTACTTAATCCAGTTCTAAAGAAGCCAGGTGTTAATGCTCTGCAGTAAGTCGATTTATTATATTTCTTACTCAGATACTTCGTTTACTGTTATACGGGAGCCAAAGTAGCCCCTGAGGGCCTTCAACCCATTTTACACCACAGAGGACGAGGTTGTCTATGCCCATGGCGTACCAAAAGAGCCATGGTCAACACTGGCTACTTACATACAATATAATTGAAACAGACATTCCAAGCAATAATTCCTGCAGGGGGAGCTCGAGCCACGGCCTCCAGGAAGTATCAGTACGCCAAAACCTGATTGGCTGGAGACACCTATATAGGGGTTAGAAGAGGCCCTGAAGTTCAGTTCACGCCGGATACCGACCTCTTGCACTGTGGCCATGGGAGATTACGTCTTCGTCTTGGAATTTGGACTGTTACTAGTGTGTCAGTGTGTTACCACGAACCTTTTTGAAATATTAGAAGTGAACTTTTGTTTTCCCCAATTAGGAGCCAAGGTAGCCCCTGAGGGCCGGCAACTCATATTACACTTCAGAGGACGAGGTTGTCTGTACCCAAGGCGTACCAAAAGCACCATGGTAAACACTGGCTACTTACATACAGTATAAGTGAAACAGACATTCCGAGCACTATTTCCTGCAGGGGGAGCTCGAGCCACGGCCTCCAGGAAGTATCAGTACGCCAAAGCCTGCTTGGCTGCGGACAGCTATATATGGCTAGAACCAGCCCCGAAGTTCAGATCACCCCGGATGCCGACCTCGTGTAGTGCGACTGTAGAAGATTAAGTCTTCGTCTCGGAATTTGAATTGTTACTAGTGTGTGAGTGTGTTACCACGAACCTTTGTGGAATATTAGAAATGAACTTTTCATTGCCTCAATAAGGAGACATTTACTGGCATCGTTATTGTTACATTTCGTTTGTATCTTCAGTCATCAACCTTGTGAACTTACATCAATAAAAGCTGTGTCTGAGAAAAATTGCGAATCCTCAGTCACAACAATTACCATAGAATTAAATTTATTGTTATAATCGTGGATTTTCATTGTATTTTGTAATACTAATCATTTCAGTTATTACAGAAGACATTATATTGCAGAACAGAATTTGAACAATTAATATTTTATTATTTTTTTAACTGATGAAATATGATACACTTAGCTGCATGTAAATCCACTCCCACTTACATAAATTAAGTGAAATATTGTAACAGTTTACTCCCATAGTATTAAGGCCCCTACTAGGACAAACGATTTTTCCGGGGGGTGACTGACGCCATTTTGCAAACAATGTTTTTCATCACTTCTCGGGAAGGGGGAAGGAATGTACATGGTGGCAGCCAGTCAATGAATGATTTAGGGCACTGGTTTAAAAATAATTATTTTAAAGGCCCAGTCGAATCTTTACAAGTTCACTTCTGGAGCAACTTACGCTGTGCCTACGTGACACAAGTTGCCTAAATTTCAAAAAACGAAGCAGTTCTGTCCGGTTATAGCTGCTGACAAGAGATGCGCTGGGTGCTCTGCTGAAACTGCTAGCAAATTGACGCCATTTGTTTCAGCCAATAGCGTGAGTGGGATACAGGTCACGTGTATGGACGTTGGAGTGTTCTGCAGTTTGGAACAGAGTTGCCTCTCCCTCTTGTAAAGCAGAACAGACGTCTTTTTGTTAGGCAGAGCCCCTGGCTCAGCTTTTTACGACCAGCCACCAACATAAGTTAACATGAACCGCTTGCCCTTCCACTGCTCATTTCAGATGATTGTTCGACCTCCTAGGGTGGCCTAAACCTGTTAACTTCCGACTCTAGGCGCGCCCATTGTATGCCATACACTGAAATACAATCTCTTTATTGTACCTTATTTCCTGTTGTGTCATTTAATGGCAGTTTTAAATGCCCACTCTCAAGTCCTGACCGCACGACCTCCTGCACACTGTCGTCACGACGCATGTGTAACTACCTTCTCCCCCCTTCTCTACCCACATTGAAAGGTCTCTGTTGGATTCCTTTCATGTTTAATTTCTTAAATCTATTGTCATTTACGGCATAAATTCCTCTTCTAAAGTTACTGTGGCGTTTCTGACTATCTGGGAGGAGACTGAGTTGTGGAACGTGTTACTTTTACACATAAACAAGAACGATCTGTCACACTACTACACTTTAAAACACAGTTTATATGTAATTCATGTCACACAGTCTCATACGGAACCTACATCCGCTTTCTTTTATACACTGTGTATGATAAGATACTGTCATCCCCCTTCCCTTCTGTGTGAGAGGATGAATGAGCAAATGTATTTGTAGTTGCATGCTTGAGGGTAGCAGACAAGGCTGTCTGCTAGAGAACAGTGGGACCAACGTCGGAACAGGTAGCTACGCTTTCTAAAACCAAAGAGGTTTCTATCCTTAGTATGGTCCTGTCCGTCCGTTGTCATGTTGGTATACGAAGCTGCCCCTCTGGTCACTTCCGTTTGTATTTGGGAAGCACGCTCGGTAGGAGCGCAGGTCAGTCGGTCCGGGGCGAGCGTCTGAAGTGGTAAGATCTCCGGCTAAGCGCGTGTCTGCTAAGTCCGCAGGACAATGGATTTCTTAAGTTCAGCCTAACTGAAAATTTAATCACCTTTATTTCAGGTTTAGCTCTAAAAATTTCTAATGTTATCTTAAATTGCAGCGCAGTGTAATTCTCGTGTGAAGTTCAGATTATTTTCCGGTAGTTGCTTTGTCACTACTTTGTGAGTAAAGTGGAACCACGTGTTGATCAGTAACTCTAACTAAGATCAATCTTAAATGCGAATGCTTGTGTGATTATAACGTCTCGTCTTGACAATATTTTTCAATATAGCAACTTTTCTTTATGTTCTACCCACGTGGGGTGTACTTTGCGAGACCAGTACCACGTGCTTATATAACTGTTTGACCCGTCAGGTTAACAGTAAGACGTTAGTAACCAGTTCGAGGTTTTTCTTTTGTAAATTGCTTTTCGATCTAATTTATTTTAATTATCAAAATTATTGTGGAGTTACACTCTTTGTGTAAACCAAGTTGACCACGTGAAGCAAGTGGTGTAATCATCAAAGTAGCCCTCAGCTATTCTTTTCGCGAAGATTTCACAGAGTTAATATGAATTTAGTATACCAGTGTGTGGTAATTACATGACGGACAGGATTGTGCTACGAACGTACCTCCTTTGGGTGAAAATTTGAATCTGTTGGTAGTGGTTAACTTTCTCTTGCATACGTTTCAACGTTCTTTGTGTGTTGTTTTATGAATGCAGTGTTGTATGCAGTCTCCCGATCTTGCCTCCATATTTGATGTGTTCCGTAAGATTGCAAACTCACATTTTCACAGTCCTAAATAAGGCACCAGCTCAGTTATAACTCACGTTTAATATGCTGAAATTTCAATGATCAATGTTAAAATAAATTTCCAAATATAAACTGATTTATTTCTTTTTATTTAAATTCACTTTTATATATATATATATATATATATATATATATATATATATATATATATATATATATATATATATATATATCACCGGTTGTTGTATGACTATTAAAAGATTATAATTAATGTTAGTCTGGTTGGGAATTTGGTAAGCTAGACTGGATACCTGGTGAAACAGTTGCGCAGTGATGCATGGTTAACTTCCCCAGACAGCTCACAGCTTTTAACCCGCTTTTATTGTCTAGCAGTACCGCTTTCATAGCAAATTAAAGTTACAATATTACACATGGCGACCCTGTTCTGTGATTCCGCTAGACTCTGGAATCTGTGAAACATTAGATTGCGAGCGTTGTATAATCTTAATTTTTTTCCCTGCCGCGCTCAAACAACTTCTGCGTTGTTCTGAGCAGACTTTCAAAAGATTCACGGCGTTGTTGATCGGCGTTGCGTTGTTTGTCTTGTTTTGTTTTCTATATTTGTGTGTTTTATATGTGTGTGTGTTTTTTTTTCTCGCTTGTAAATTGCATTTACTTCGATCAAAGATATAAATTTGTTTTGCGTGTGAAAAAGTGCGTACTAGGTTGGGTATCTTTCGTGTGACTGTCGTAATTTTTGGGGGACACATTTATTTTGATTAGTGTGTCGCGTACCGGGTATAAATTGCACTAATGCATACAAGTAACCAAGCTAAAAGTAAGCGGTCCGACAACTTAAGCAACATGGACCATGGGGATAATTTGATTTCGAATATTAACACGCCGGACGGTTCCGATAATGCAATGGGGAATACTTCAGAGGAAATGCAAATCAGGACGAACGGGCTCACATCAGAGCCAGAAATTAGTTTGCCTCCAACTAACCAAATTGATTTGGCAGAACTCATGAAAGCCTTATTGCAACAAAATAAAGAAAACGCAGAGAAATCTGAAAAATCGATCCGAGAGCTAGGCGAACAAATGACGCAGAAATCAGAAAAATCGATCCGAGAGCTAGGCGAACAAATGACGCAGAAATCTGAAAAATCGATCCACGAGCTAGGCGAACAAATAGACGAAAAATTAATCCAGCAGAGAAATAAAGTCGACAAGTCAATGCAGAGAGTGTCCGCGGCTAATCCCGCGCGGCTTGTTTGGTGGTGATACAACTGCAGCAACACTGTTTTCCTCTTCTTTTTTCCTGGCGTGAGGATTAAGCAGAGCTGATCTCCACTCAACAACACAAACATACATTCACACGCTATTAGCCCCTAATGTTTGACACTGTCCTCCAACACTAACACTTCCTACTGCCGAGGCTATGCGACTTTCACAGTCCCGGGCAACGAGATGCCCCACCTCCAAAGCAGCTAGTTCATGTTGTTCGTGGCTGATTTTACTATATGGCCCACAAGCCACCCAAGAATTTTTCTCCAAATTTCACCATCCATCTTCGTATAGTATTAGTAATTACCTGCACTCATGAGCAAATTCGCTACACTCCGATTACGTCACAACTGATTCACACTTGTGGTCCACAGACATTCCATTTATCTCGTTGTTTAAGGACACACACACACCCTCAAGGTGCTACATAGTCGATTCACTGCCGATTAACTAAGACCAGACTGTTTTGACCTGTGGTAAACTCAATTTAGTAGAGGCCAATTTTCGTTGATTCGGTTCCTTACTCTCCTACTAGGCTTGCGTTAGGCGGCGGATTCTGCTGTGGATGTCCTTGTGGACGCTACGCCCTACTGTCGTATAGATGTGTTGGTATACTGAAGATCTGATAACACTCTAGGTCACAGAGTGTACAGAAAGTCGACTAACACAAACAGGTATTCAGACGCCACTTCGCACCACCACCCAGCCCAGAAGCCAGCAGTACTCAACACTCTGTCTTCGCGTGCCTTCCGTATCAGTGATGACGACAACTTGGAATCAGAGTTGAATTTTTTAAAAACGAAATTGAAGGCAAATGTGTACGCTAGCTATTAAATCGACAGGGCTTTTATCCAGAATATTCATACAGCTAATACGAATGACAAGAAACCGCCTTCTCACTCAGGTTACCGTTTGTTTCAGGGGTCACTGACCGCATAAGCATAATTTCAGAATTTTGGAGAAAAAAAGTATTCAGACATCTTTCTTTAGTCAAAACATAATAAAAGATTTTTTACGACGGAAAACGGATACACCTGATTGCCTCCACAATGCAGGCGTCTATCAAGTGACATGTGGCTGCGGCAAAGTGTATATAGGCGAAACGGGGACAACTGTTAAAGAACGCATTAAGGACCACGAACGGCACATGCGACAAAACAAATTTCAAAATCGGCAGTAGCGGAACATCATGAGAACTGTGGCTCTGACATCGATTTTAATAACGTACTTGTACTGGCTAAGGAAACAAACATTTATAGAAAAAGGTCCGAGAAGCGGCTGAAATTTCTAAGAATGCATCTAATTTCAATAGAGAGGACGGCTATAGGCTTCCGGCGTCTTGGCTCCCCTCCATCAAAGAAGTAAATAAGCGGCCGCGGCGTGTGAGCGGCATAAACAACTCACTGCAAGTCACCTCGGCCGACAAGAATATTTTAGGTAAACATTTCCACTCTCTTCTTCTGTCCGTTTCGAATCTAGCCAGTGATGACGACCAACCAATAGCGGTAGCAGAAATTTCAACCAATAAACCTTCTCCAGCCTAAGTTTGGAATAGTCTGTCCAATGACTATGGCCCACCAATGGTAGCAATATGAATTTTAACCAGTACTATCACTTCTACAGCATGAACGCGTGAAAAGTCCCCCTTTATAAGAGGACGCGAGACTCGTCTGTGATAGTTTTCTAGCAGCAGCGGACACAAGAAGATCCTGAGGAAGATCCCAGCAGAGTGGTCGAAACGTCTATCATTTTAGAAGAAACGTGAGGCGGCCTAATAACCCTGAAGATTTTGTCTTCAGTGACCACGGCCACGAAAGCCTGCAGACTTACATAATTAATTAATACTTTTTCATCCACTGTAATACTTCCTTATCGTAACATAACTACCAGCTGGAGCTAACAAGATTAATTAGTGCTTATAGGTACTCAAGCCTGACCACCCGCGCTCTGCAATACCACCTGTCGCAACGACCCCCACTGCTAGCATTTTATACAGCGTACCCCACCCAGTAACAGCCACTACTGTGTGTTGCGAGTATCTTCGAGCAGTTCAGCCCTACCGTGTGCTACTCAACAGTGCTCATGAAGTGCAACTCCCTTCTCTCCTGTGGTATTCACCAGAGCAACCGATGGTACTACCGGCACCTGACAACTGGCCATCTCTCCCCAGCCACTAACATTGCCAGCTGATTCTAACTTTAACTGACCTGGTAAACAAAGAGTCAGGGCAGATCACACTAGACCGTGCCACTGCGCGTATCACGGATTAGCACAACCACAAGTATCTCAGTCGTATATTCATTACCAATTGTGTATGTACACCTCTAATAATTATCCTTATTGGTTTATTGCTGTGGGTAGCTTTTAGAAAAGGACTTTTTGCACAACTTCGGTCGCCCCTCCCTGCTGTCCGTGAACATTAGTTTTTGTAATGGAAACAGGAATGTTTCTCGGTGGCGCATGCTGTAGTAGTCCAGTAGAAAATTTCCATGGTCTGAGTACCATGTAAGTAGAAAAGCGATAATAAATAAATAAAATACCTCCAAAAAGAAAAGGCATGGCTCTCCTTCAGGTATAGGCAAAAAAGTGAGTCACCGTAGGCATGTGAAGTAATGCAGCAGTGTTAATCTCTCCCCCCCACCCCCCACTCCGCTCCCCATTGTCATCTGTGAGTCGCCCGTTCCGAAACCACCCACTTATACGCTCCGGCGGAAGTTGCAGTGCTCCACAGCCAACTGCTGATCGCCGCGGCCATTGACCTTCGCCGTTACCGGCGCTAACAGCTGATCGCCGCACCTTGCTATGCCACTCGCAGCGCCTCACAACACCACCGCACCATCCGCCGTCGTCCAAATTTTTGTCTCGCAAGATATTAATAGCAACAAATTCCTAAGCAAAAATGTAAATTATGAATATCATAACTGTATTTTCAAAAACTATGTAAGGCTGTCCTTTGCAGGAGCCCCGTTGTAACCCTCAATTTGCCCCCCCATGCTTCACTCCTGCGGAGGGGAGAAGTGTGTACAGTGGGGGCTGTTACTGAATGTGTGTAATGTCAT
Organism: Schistocerca cancellata; assembly: GCF_023864275.1. Taxonomy (NCBI): domain Eukaryota; kingdom Metazoa; phylum Arthropoda; class Insecta; order Orthoptera; family Acrididae; genus Schistocerca; species Schistocerca cancellata. The sequence goes on along the minus strand of NC_064633.1, from coordinate 404,937,143 downwards.
CAAATTTCAATTTTTTATATTTTAATTGCTGTCCCCCAGTGCCTCCTCCCTGGCGGCTGTTTCAGTTCGTAAGTCACGTCGCATTATACTGGACATAACCACTTCGAAAATCACATGTTGAAACATGAGCAGCTAAACTCGAGTGTTGCTGATGAGGTAAAGCTACCAAACCGCGCGTCCACAATTGAACTGTCCAATGGGGAGGTTTGGAGGAGGTCAAGTGAGGGTGGAGCCACGGCCAGCGGCCGGGAGCGAACACGCCGTCCGCTCTCTTCTGCTGGCAGCTTCCGACCCAACCAGACGCTCTCCTCTCCTGCTCTCTTGGGCAGCAGCCCATTCAGTTTCGGCGGTTTCTCTAGGCCTGCCGTCAACCACATTTTCCTGAATTAAACCGTCATGCCTCTTATAAATTGTTCATCACCTCAACGGGTACCAAATGTTTTCCATTCCTCGCCAATCCGAACATATTAACATAAGAGCCTCAGCAATGCTGTTCGAGTTTTCGGAAATACCAAGTGGGCCGAGGAGTGTATGGGAATTGGGAATGGGGTGGGAGGCGTGAGAGAGTAGCCCGTCCCGTTGTGCAAAACCATTCTGCCAGGGTAACGTAGTTGTCAGCGCATTCGCCTAGCGAGCAGGATACCAGGGTCCCAATCCCGGCCTTGACGCAAATCTTTTTCGTCGCTTCATCTGCATATATAGACTTCTGAGACTTGAAAATGCTTCTCTACCTACATAGTTTTATTTGATACATATATTTGAAGCAAATGTGGTGCTCACAGTACTTATGGTCATGAAATAGTTACTCTGGGAGTGAGTAGTGCGTAACTCTTGACAGAGGTGAGTGAGGAGATGAAAAACGGTCGGTAATGCCTAATATCTACCCAGCCATGCATAACTTTTAGTTGTTTAGGAAGTGTTGGAGTATGCTGCAAAAGATATGCAAGCGAATAGGCCCAGCTGGGCAGACAGAGGGGGGAAGGATGAAACGGGTAGTGTTATGTAGGAGGATGAGATGGACAGAGAAAGGAGGAGGAGCAGATGGTATAGGATATGATAGAGGGACGAGGAGGAAATGGGCAGAGAATGGAGGAGGAGGAGATGGAAAGGCTGAGGAGGAGACTGACCTAGAGTGCGGAGAAGACAAACAGAGATGAGACAGAAGAGCAGATGAGCAGACATAAGGGGGAAGCAGGAAATGGGAAGAGAGAGGGACTGTGAGGTGATGTACGCAATGTATTTTCCGCACAAGTATGCTGAATAGGCCACAGAGAATGGCCACTGTATGTATTTGTACCTAACGTTAGAAGCTGGATTTATGTTTACCGCATCAAAGACCTTTATAATCTGTTCTCATTTTGAACAGAAAGTACGAGGTCATCCGCATGGGTACTAAAAGAAATCCGATAAATTTTGGGTATTCAGTAAATCGCACAAGTCGAAGGGCTGTCAATTCGACTACATACCTAGGAATTACAGTTACGAGCATCTTAAATTCGAAAGGCCACCCTGATAATATTGTGGGGAAAACGAAACAAAGACTCCGCTTTGTTGGCAGAACACTTGGAAGGTGCGACAAACCTACTAAAGAGACAGCCTACATTACACTTGTCCGTCCCCTGACGGAATATTGCTACGCGGTGAGGGGATCCTTACCATGTAGGACTGACGGAGGACATCGAAAAATTGGAAAGATGGGCAGCTCGTTTCGTGGATGAGAGTGTCACTGATAAGATACGCGAGTTGGGTGGCACTCACTGAAACAAAGGTGGTTTTCTTTGCGACGAGATCTATTTACGAAATTTCAATCACCAACTTTCTCTTCCGAGTGTGAAAGTTCAAATGGCTCTGAGCACTATGGGACTCAACATCTTAAGTCATAAGTCCCCTAGAACTTAGAACTACTTAAACCTAACTAACCTAAGGACATTCCCACACACCCATGCCCGAGGCAGGATTCGAACCTGCGACCGTAGCAGTCCCGCGGTTCCGGACTGCAGCGCCAGAACCGCTAGACCACCGCGGCCGGCAATGCGAAAGTATTTTGTTGACACCGACCTACGTAGGGAGAAATGATCATCATAATAAAATAAGACAAATCAGAGCTCGAACGGAAAGATTTAGGTGTTACTTTTTCCCACGCGCCATTCGAGAGTGGAATGGTAGAGAATTAGTATGAAAATGGTTCCATAACCCTCTTCCAGGCACTCAAGTGTGAATTACAGAGTACCCATGTAGATATAGATGTAGACCAGAGACTAGTGAAGCTAAGCACTCTTGCAACATTACAGTCGTCTACTTTGTGATAAAGTGAGACAACGTTTTTTCCCAATGTGACAATAGAACACACAGTAAAAATATTTTGTAGAGAGCGTCGTAACTGCCGTCTGCTTCACATCTGCTGTGCAGCGAGCTACGCTAATTTAAGTATTAACTGTATTTTTCTTACTTGTCACTTCTTCTTCCGTGTGTTTTTGCTTTTAGGAAGCTTTAATTGACGAGTGCTAGTAATAGTGTTCCATACATTTCGTATTTATTTTGAATACAGACAGAGAGAGTCCCTTCAGTCAGCCATAGTGCCAGTAGTGCTAGTGTTTGTTTTCAATACAGTCCAGAGACAGGTAGTGCTATTTTCATTGTTTTCTACAAGAAGCGTCTAGCAACCACAGTTCAGTCAACTATCAGCCGCCTTTAGTGAATTAGCAGTCTAGTTAAAAGTTGATTAGCTCTCTACAGTAAATTGATTTCTTAGGATGGTTAGGATGTGTGACTGCTGTGTACGGACGCAGGAAGAGCTGGCCACTGTTCGCGAACAGCTGAACGTTTGATGGCCGCGGTCAGCCGTCTACAGGCTCCTGCTTCGAAGTGTAGCGGCAGTGGGGAGTCTGGTGCGCCGCATGGTACACCCCAGGTGTTACATACTTCACCCACTGTCCCTGCTGTCGAGACATCTTCGCGGGTACGGGGCGCGGTTGGGCCACCTTCTCCCCAAGGGGAGTGGCGGGTTCAGCGGCGTTCACGGCGCACGAGGTGGAGCGTCATTATGGAGGCTGGCCGTGTGGCATCGCCCGCTCTGCCTGTGAGTGGACATCCGGCCGCTCCTTCAGCAAGGTCCGAGCAGGCACACGGAGGGAGGGGTTTATTAGTTATTGGGAGCTCCAACGTTAGGCGGGTGATGGAGCCCCTTAGGAAAATAGCGGAAAGGTCGGGGAACAAGGCCAGTGTTCACTCTGTCTGCTTGCCGGGGGGTCTCATCCGAGGTGTGAAGGAGGCCTTGCCGGCGGCGATAGAGAGCACTGGGTGCACCCGACTGCGAATTGTTACTCATGTCGGCTCCAATGACTCCCGCCGTCTGGACTCAGAGGTCATCCTCAGTTCGTACAGGCGGTTGGCGGAATTGGTGAAGGCGGAAAGCATCGCTCGCGGGGTGGAATATAAGCTAACTATTTGTAGTATCATTCCCAGAACCGACAGCGGTCCTCTGGTTTGGAGCCGAGTAGAAGGCTTAAACCAGAGGCTCAGACGATTCTGCGGAGATCTGGGGTGCAAATTTCTTGACCTCCGCTATCGGGTGGAGAAATGTAGGGTCCCCCTGAGTAGGTGAGGCGTGCACTACACGCCGGAAGCGGCTACAAGGGTAGCGGAGTACGTGTGGGGTGCACATGTGGGTTTTTTAGGTTAGAGAATTCCCTCCCTAGGCCCGACAACATATTAGACCATCTGGTGACAAACAGACCCGAACTATTTGAAACAGTGAACGCAGAACAGGGAACCAGCGATCTTAAAGCGGTTACTGCATCGATGATTTCAGCCGTAAATATAAATATTAAAAAAGGTAGGAAGATTTTTCTGTTTAGCAAAAGTGACAAAAAGCAGATTACAGAGTACCTGACGGCTCAACACAAAAGTTTTGTCTCAAGTACAGATAGTGTTGACGACCAGTGGGCAAAGTTCAAAACCATCGTACAATAGGCGTTAGATGTGTATGTGCCAAGCAAGATCGTAAGAGATGGAAAAGAGCCACCGTGGTACAACAACCGAGTTAGAAAACTGCTGCGAAAGCAAAGGGAACTTCACAGCAAACATAAACATAGCCACAGCCTTGCAGACAAACAAAAATTACGCGAAGCGAAATGTAGTCTGAGGAGGGCTATGCGAGAGGCTTTCAATGAATTCGAAAGTAAAGTTCTATGTACTGACTTGGCAGAAAATCGTAAGAAATTTTGGTCTTATGTCAAAGCGGTAGGTGGATCAAAACAAAATGTCTAGACACTCTGTGACCAAAATGATACTGAAACAGAGGATGACAGACTAAAGGCCGAAATACTAAATGTCTTTTTCCAAAGCTGTTTCACAGAGGAAGACTGCACTGTAGTTCCTTCTCTAGATTGTAGCACAGATGACAAAATGGTAGATATCGAAATAGACGACAGAGATATAGAGAAACAATTAAAATCGCTCAAAAGAGGAAAAGCTGCAGGACCTGATGGGATACCAGTTCGATTTTACACAGAGTACGTGAAGGAACTTGCGCCCCTTCTTGCAGCGGTGTACCGTAGGTCTCTAGAAGAGCGTAGCGTTCCAAAGGATTGGAAAATGGCCCAGGTCATTCGTGTTTTCAAGAAGGGACGTCGAACAGATGTGCAGAACTATAGACCTATATCTCTAACGTCGATCAGTTGTAGAAATTTAGAACACGTATTATGTTCGAGTATAATGGCTTTTCTGGAGACTAGAAATCTACTCTGTAGGAATCAGCATGGGTTTCGAAAAAGACGGTCATGTGAAACCCAGCTCATGCTATTCGTCCACGAGACTTAGAGGGCCATAGACACGGGTTCCCAGGTAAATGCCGTGTTTCTTGACTTCCCCACAGTCGTTTAATGAACAAAGTAAGGGCATATGGACTATCAGACCAATTGTGTGATTGGATTGAAGAGTTCCTAGATAACAGAACGCAGCATGTCATTCTCAATGGAGAGAAGTCTTCCAAAGAAAGAGTGATTTCAGGTGTGCCGCAGGGGAGTGTCGTAGTACCGTTTCTATTCACAATATACGTAAATGACCTTGTGGATGACATCGGAAGTTCACTGAGGCTCTTTGCGGATGATGCTGTGGTATATCGAGAGGTTGTAACAATGGAAAATAGTACTGAAATGCAGGAGGATCTGCAGCGAATTCACGCATGGTGCAGGGAATGGCAATTGAATCTCAATGTAGACAAGTGTAATGTGCTGCGAATACAGAGAAAGATAGAGCCCTTATCATTTAGCTACAAAATAGCAGGTCAGCAACTGCAAGCAGTTAATTCCATAAATTATCTGGGAGTACGCGTTTGGAGTGATTTAAAATGGAATGATCAAATAAAGTTGATCGTTGGTAAAGCGGATGCCAGACTGAGGTTCATTGGAAGAATCCTGAGGAAATGCAATCCGAAAACAAAAAACAAAAAATGGTTCAAATGGTTCTGAGCACTATGCGACTTTACTTGTGAGGTCATCAGTCGCCTACAACTTAGAACTAATTAAACCTAACTAACCTAAGGACATCACACACATCCATGCCCGAGGCAGGATTCGAACCTGCGACCGTAGCGGTCCCGCTGTTCCAGACTGAAGCGCCTGGATCCGCACGGCCACAGTGGCCGGCCCGAAAACAAAGGAAGTAGGTTACAGTACGCTTGTTCGCCCACTGCTTGAATACTGCTCAGGAGTATGGGATCCGTACCAGATGGGTTTGATAGATGAGATAGAGAAGATCCAACGGAGAGCAGCGCGCTTCGTTACTGGATCATTTTGTTATTGCGAAAGCGCTACGGATATGATAAATAAACTCCAGTGGAAGACTCTGCAGGAGATATTCTCAGTAGCTTGGTACGGACTTTTGTTGAAGTTTCGAGACCATATCGAGGAGTCAAGCAGTATTTTGCTCCCTCCTATGTATATCTCGCGAAGAGACCATGAGTATAAAATCATAGATAACCGGTAGAGGTACTGAAGGTACCCTCCCCCACACACCGTCAGGTGGCTTGCGGAGTATGGATGTAGATGTAGATGTATTGTGTAGTTCTTGCTGTCACTGAGAGCCCCGCTCGCATAACGTTACGAGCAGCTCGGTAGCCTGCGAACGGAATGTTGCGATAGCCTGGAATACGACTGTTGATGTCCTGTACTGGGCATCCTGAGAGTGGTTTCGCACATTTGTTGAGACAGATGATGTCTGTTCTTTCAGGGATGCATACATATAAACCTTGTAAAGTGAGACTTACGAGCCTAGACGATCGGAACGACATTTGTAATACTAACGTTGAACACGCTCGTCTCATTAATATTTTTGTGAGAATCCAACTAGTGCTACAAGTAATCCGAGCGTAGGCGGTGTGACATATAGAGGTTTACGTCGATCCATAAAGCGCGCACTCATATTCGAAATGGTTAAGGCGACCGCTCGTGGTAAGTGGATAGTCAGGATTCAAGTCACGGCGCGGCACAGATTTTCACGTGTCACCAACAAATAATTTTTCTGTAATACAGCTGACGTCAAAAGATTCATAGCACACATGACACTCTTTTGTCCTTGGCGTTTGAAACTGCTCCTGAAGGCGGAAGAATCAGCCATGATCAACGGCATGAGTATGCAGAAGACAATGGAGATCACCGCATTGCAGACACATAATACGTATCCACAAGAAATGCGACTCATAATTGAAAAAGTGTAATGATGATCTCTACATTGCCAAATATTCCGGAATAGGCCCCCATTTGGATCTCTGGGAGGGGGCAGCCAAGAGGGAGGTGACAGTGAGGAAAAGATGGAATAACCGACGGAAGGATAACGTTCTACGAGTCGTGGCGTGGAATGTCAGAATCTCGAACATGGTAGGGAAGCTATAAAATCTGAAAAGGAAAATACAAAGTCTTAGTCTAGACATAGGGTGTAAATGTTAAGTTGAGAAACCAGAATAACCAGAAAAATAAGCTTCTCACGAAAAAAGCGTGCAGGATCAAAAGTTGATTATTTACGAGTGGGACATCTGCTAGTGCAAAAATTATCCCGCTACCCCAGCACATTTTGCACTCAAAACATAGAACATTAATTTTCTTGAATTACAGCGCCAACTATCAACAACCAAAAACAAATATTTAAAACAAAATGTACGTAGATTTTTATGTAGAATCTGATACTGCATAAAATGTGGGGGTTCCGATCTGAAATTTTAAAGTGGCCTCCCGCCCCACCCCCTGGGGGCTGGGGTGGAGGGCTAATTTTAGCACCAGCAGATGCCCCCCTCGAAAATAATCAACTTTTGATTCTACACATTTTTCTTGTGAAGATTGTTTCGAGTTATTCTGGTTTGTCAACTTAAAATTGACACCCTGTGTAGTATGGATCATTGAAGTTAAATGGAAAGAAGACAAGGATTTCTGGACAGATGAGTGTAGGGGAAGCAGCAGAAAATGGTATAACGGGAGTAGGATTCGTTACGAACGGGAAGCTAGGAAGAGAGTGTGTTACTGTCAATAGCTCAGTTATAGAGTTGTTCTTATCAGTATCGACAACAAATGTACATCGAGAACTATAATGCAGGTATACAGGCGACGTCCCAAGCTAAAGCAGAAGAGATAAAGTATATGAGGGCATTGAAAGGGTAATGCAGTATGTAAAGTTAGGTGAAAATATAATAGTCATGGGGGAACTGGAATGAAGTTGTGGGGAAGGAGCAGAAGCAACGGTTACAGAAGAATGTGGGCTTGATAAAAGGAATGAGACAAGAGAGAGACTAGTTGAGTTCTGTAATAAATTTCTGATAGTAACAGCGAATACTCTGTATAAGAATCACAAGAGGTGGACGTATACTTCGAAAACGGCCGGGTGATGCGGGAATGTTTCAGTTAGGTTATATAATGGTCAGACAGAGATTCAGAAATCAGATACTGGATTGTAAGGCGTATCCAGGAGTAGATATCGACTCAGATGACAATGCAGTAGTGATGAAGAGTAGGCTGAAGTTTAAGAGATTTGTAAGGAAGAATCAGTACGCAAAGAAGTGAGATACGGAAGTACCAAGGAATAATGGGAAAGAAAGCTTAGGATGTATTAAATGACGACAAATTCGGCTTCAGGGAAGGTAAAGGCACCAAAGTATCAATTCTAGTGTTGCGGTTGATAATTGAAGCAAGACTAAAGATAAATAAAAACGTGTTCATAGAATATATCGACCTGGAAAAAGCGTTCGACAATGTAAAATGGTGCAAGACGTTCGAAATGCTGAGAAAAATAGAGTTAAGCTATAGGGAGAGACGTGTAATAACAATATGTAGAAGAGCCTAGAGGGAATAATAAGAGTGGACAACCAAGAACGAAGTGCTCCGATTCACAAGAGTGTAAGACAGGGGTGTGATTACTCGCCCCTACAGTTCCATATTTACATCGAATAAGTAAAATTCAAGGTGAAAGGATATCAATGATTCGATTCGCTGATGACATTGCTATCCTGAGTGAAAGTAAAGAAGCATTACACGAGCTGCGGAATGGAATGAACTATCTAATGAGTACAGAACGCGGACTGAAAATAAATCGAAGAAAGACGAAAGTAATAAGAAATGGTAGAAATGAGAACAGCGAAAAGTTTACTCTAGAATTTATGGCCACGGAGTAGATGAAGTTAATAAATTCTACTACCTAGGCAGCAAAATAACCAACGACGGAAGGAGCAAAGTGGACACCAAAAGCGAAATAGCATTGGCAAAACGGGCATCCCTGGCCGAGAGAGGTCTACTAGTATCAAATATAGGCCTTAATTAGAGGATGACATTTCTGAGAATGTACGTTCGGAGCACAGCATGGTATGGCAGTGAAACATGGACCTTGGAAAATCCGGAAGGGAAGAAAATCGAAGTATTTGAGATGTGGTGCTACAGACTAATGCTGAAAATTACGTCGACTGATAAGGAAAGGAAAGAGGATGCTCTGCGCAGAATATATGTGGAAAACAGTGACAAGCAGAGGGACAGAATGATAGGACATGTATTAAGACGTCAGGGACTGACCTCCGTCGTACTAGAAAGAGCTGTAGAGGACAAAAAAGGTAGAGGCAGACAGAGATTGGAATACATTCGACAAATAATTGAGGATGTAGGTTGCAGACTCTGCTCTGAGATGGAGAGGAGTTCATTTGGAGCCGCTTCTAACCAGTTATAAGACTGATGACCCAAAAAAAAAGTATGTTATAAGATCCGAAATAGGATGCAGACTACGTTTATTGCTTAAATTGTATTTTGGTTCCGACTACAGTGTAGACATCAGCAATGTTCTTGTTTATTGGTTTTTCAAAAATGGTTCAAATGGCTCTAATCACTATGGGACTTAACATCTGAGGTCATCAGTCCCCTAGACTTATAACTACTTAAACCTAACTAACCTAAGGACATCACACACTTCCATGCCCGAGAAAGGATTCAAACCTGTGACTGTAGCAGCAGTGTGGTTCCAGACTGAAGCGCCTAGTATTAGTTTCTCCAAATAAAAACAGATTGAGGGATATCGTACTTAGATTTTCTCTGCTGCCGCAGATACAGCAATATCCTATGGTTTATTCAATCCGACTTCACGCCATTATACTTCTTCCTTTAAGTAAAGCATGTGGTCCACAAGGAGGATTCAAGGACTGTGGATGAAATGAGAGAGCGACCTGCCCTTAGGTTTAAACCGATAATTTCAGGTTTTTTGATGCCAATTGGCGTGATTTCTTTCAAACAAATTTATTATGTTATAAGTATCAGAAAGTGTTAAACAAATGAATCCTTTTTAGATGCTGTAGAAATGGGAAGGTGCAATTACTTCCATTTACAACCGAAATTGTTATAAATGCTGATTACTTTTACTTTAAATTAATTTGAATTCATAGATTCTGAAATAACGACTGAAAATAAGCTTCAGCGAAAATGTCATTTTTCGTTAGTTGGATTACTTCGTTGTTCTTGTGAGAACTGCGGTTTTATGGTGACACAATGTTATTCAATACACTGATACCGGATACTGATGTAGAAAAGAAGGACAATTCGTATATTTATTTATTCATATGTGCACCTGCTTCAAAAGTAGATCCCTATATCCAGTTCTGTGACGTTTGAGAAAGGAGTTAATTGTTTTTGTCGGCTGACCGCAGATAGTGGATGTAGAATCTATAATTATCTTTGAGACAGTCCTCTGGTCATCCTTGGCAGAACCAAACAATGGAAATGCTCTAGAGCAATAGAGGGCCTGGCATGTGGCTGACGAATACGGTAGCAGGATCCTCCCCCACTTCTGAGGAAGTTTGAGATGGCCTGGTGAAGGGCCATGTTGCGACACTCTGTCGCTAGTTCCTGAAATTGAAACTTATTTTCACTGTGCTTCCCTTTTCAGAATATCGACGAGGACAAAACTTTTTGGTGGGAGGTTCATGTAAACGTACGCAGGCAAAACTCATATGGATGTGGTTGCACTACCGGTCGGAGGGTGGCATTCACGTATCGTACACCCGTTACGGCACCTTCCATGACCAGCGGCGTACGTCGGCCCCACATAATGCAATCCCAAAACAGCAGGGAACCTCCACCTTGTTGCACGTGGTGGACAGTGTGTCCAAAGCGGTCACCCTGATCTGGTTGTCCCCGACGATAGTCTGGGTGAAGGCATATACGATACTCGTCGGTGAAGAAAACGTAATGGAATTTCTGAGCGGTGCATTCGGCATGTTGTTGGGCCCATCTGTATCGCGATGCATGGTGTTGTGGTTGCAAAGATAGACCTCGCCATGGACATCGGGAGTGAAATTGTGCATCTTGTAGGATATTGCGCACAGTTTGAGTCGTAACATGGGGTCCTGTGGCAGCACGAAAAGCATTTTTCAACATGGTGACTTTCTGTCAGGGTTCCCCAGAACCATAATCCGTAGGTAGTGGTCATCCACTGCTGTAGTAACCCTTTGGTGGCCTGTGTGAGGCATGTCATCGACTTTTGCTGTCCTCTGTATCCCCTCCATGTCTGAAAAATATCTATTACTTGACTCCGAGACGCCTGGATACTACCCTTGTTGAGAGCCCTTCCTGGCACAAAGTAAAATTGCGGATGCGATCGAACCGCGATATTGACCAACTAGGCACTTGCCCGCGAAAGGCAAAGGTCCCGAGTTCGAGTCTCGGTCGGGCACACCGTTTGGTGAGATGTTTCCAATTTCTGGCCGAGTTGATGTCCCAATATTAGAACATAGCGGAATTTCGATGATGATTTGGGTAGCCATATCGTAATATTCCATGGGCACCATTGTTTCTCTGCAATGTCGCATTACTGAAATGATTAAGTGGCCATTTTGGCCAATCACATCCATCCCAAAGTAAAATGTTGGTTCCTCATTGGTGACGTTGTGTTAAAAGACGACGGGGAACCTATTTATACTATCGTCATCGCCCAGAACTGGTTTTATGAGAACGAGGATGACTTGTTGCATCTCTATGGCTACCACTATTGTCAGCTCTCAGTGTCAATGAGCCTTCTCGTCTAGTTTAGAGAGGAAGGTGTGTGATCAATGTTCACCTCCATCATCGTTACATGGAACTGCCACTATGTTGCTGTGAGAATGGCACAATATTCTCTGAAAAACCACTCACGGCCGGCATTTATTCACTCCGAGAGGGCATGAATATTTTTTGAGTGTTAACGGTTTTCCTAACCGTATAGGAATGATAATGTTTTGAGTTTTAGATGTTTCTACCCATGTACGTCGATGCAAATGAGTATGATCCCTAAGAGATTCTTTCGCAGCTTGCAGACATAGCATGCTGAAAACGAACCTCTTCCAAAATTTTAATTTGCCTTAGACCAACCTTACACCTTGTTATTGCCTGTGAAAACAAGCTATAGTAAATGCCGCCTTGTGGCTGTTACTTCTCTTACCTGAAAGCTGCATACATCATTCGTCATTTACTATATATTTTCTCGTCTTCTCGTCTTTTGTGTTACATTTGCTACAAAACATACCCCATAAACCAATAATGAAATAAGAAAAGATAGCTATAATAATGTTGGACGTATTAGCAAAACGATGTAAGGAGGACATGACATAGGCAAATAAAGACCAGTTCTAATATTCCAAGCTTTCTGGGTATGCGGTGACTAATCGATGAGCACAGAAAAGTATTCGGCGATCATACTTCGGAAGCAATTTTGAAGGAGCTGACGGAACAATCAATCAGTGATGGATGGACGTTCAACTACGAAGTTTTAAGCCACCTTACTAGAAGTAAGTGAAAATAAAGTGGTTAAAAAGTCTAATATATTGTAGAAGAAGTAAAAGATAGTCTTTCTTAGAACTATACTTGCTGTTCACGTTCACCTGCATCTCATTTTCCTTAAGACACTTCAGCCTTGGTCAAATATTCTTAAACTGTCATTTAAAACACATATAGCACGACAAAAATGCTACAGTGATTTTACAAAGACACGTGAAAGGTTTCTCACTTAGAATAAACATGGATGAGCCAAACGTGATTAGCAAATTCTGCATTAAATTTTAGGGAGGAACCCAGACATTTCACAGAATTTTGGGAGTCATACCACATTCGTCTCATTGTCTTTTAAAATGCAAAACTAATCTGCAATAAATCAGCCAATGACCCCTTACATGAATGGAAAACAAGGGTAGTTAAAAATATATCGCATTGTGATCTGTAGGCCACAAGCACCATTCACTGGATGGTCCTCTCACTGGAAATACGGAGCGCTGTGTCCTGTGCATTGTAATGACTGTCCGTCATACGACAACAACGAACGATTTCAGCGTCATTCTATTTTTATAATTCCCTTGTGTGTACCTGATTCCCTGTTAGTACTTTATCGCTAGAATCTGTAATATACAAAGCTTATTTACATTTGCGTTAGAATGGTAGATTTTGTACTGTGAATGCGTAATTGACTGCGCGCGGCCGAAGATTATATGAAGCTGAGTGCGTGTTCTGTGATGATGCATCAGAGGGCTTCCGTCCCCGCAGTCCACTACGAGTCGGAACAGTATTTGCTACCATCGGTGGCATCACATCTGTTACTCTCTTAAAAGGTTTCAATCGGCTTGAATGTACAACAGTAGTTTTAGTGTAACTGTAACTTGACGTTAACTGGTGACGTGATTTCAGAAACTTGGTAAGGACCCTGGTAATTTGTCACAAATATTTTTGTCTTCGATACCACAACCCATTGTCCAATTTTAAAATCCAGATACTTAGCGTGTATATTGCCTAATTTGTCTTTCAGTTCTAATGCTCTTGTATTTGCTTTCTGTACCTTCTTCCGTACGACATTAACGATTCGAGCAAATTCCCTAATTATTTTTCCATTCTTTCCTTCTTTGGGCTTAATAACATTGAATAGCGACACAATCTTCCTTCCATAAATAACTTCATAAGACAGTATGGCCGTTCCTTCGTGTGTTTTGGCGTTGTATGCACATACACAGTATGGAGTGACGATATCCCAATTGTTGTGTTGGTCGTCGATAAAATAACTAATCATTTTCCCCGTTAGTGCGGTGGACCCTTTCTGCTGTCCCTTTGCCTGTGGGTGTAATAGGGTGGTGCGTAAGTTACATACTTTCAGCGAATGTCAAAGTTGTTTAATGAGGTTTGACATGAAGTTACTACCTTGGTCGATTATAAGTGCTTCTGATACGCCGAATTTTAAACTCCACTTATTGACCATACCCAGTGAAATGGCGTTCCTTGTTTACCAGCGAGACTTACCATGGTTAGATATCTTGAGAAATGACCTATAATGGTTAGTACGTACCTATTCTCGGACGGCGTTTTATTATATGGACCATATATATCTATCACGATTTGTTGGAAAGTTGTTACGCTTCCGGGAGTCTTTGTAACGGTATGCGTTGGCAACAATAGTTTGTTCGCTGGGCGCACGGTATGCAACTGCGCACGTATTGTGTTACATCGTTCTTTCTTGTCTCCCATCAGAACCGTTCAGCATAGCGTTTTCCAGTAGTTCCTGAAAGAATGTGGTCATGGGCCTCTTGCATGACTTCCTGTCGGAGGTGTTTGGGAACCCAGATTCTCGGTCTGAGTCTAGTTATTTGACACAAGGCCCCATCCTGTAGGCAAAACTGCGTTGTGCGCAGATATGCAGCAATCTACATTTGAAGCCTGTGCCTTTTGCCATTCTTCTACATAGTGACCTACTGCTTCAAATACCGCTACCTTCCTACTGTGAGAATCTGCGTTGGAATGTTTCTTCTCTGGTTTACCAATGACTTCAAAGTCCATTTCGGAGACGCATAGGAACCAACTAAACAAACGACTTGATGGCTCTTTTACAGCCGGCCGTGGTGGCCGAGCGGTTCTAGGCGCTTCAATCTGGAACCGCGTGACTGCTACGGTCACAAGTTCGAATCCTGCCTCGGGTATGGATGTGTGTGATGTCTTGGGTTAGTTAGGTTTAAGTAGTTCTAAGTTCTAGGGGACTGATGACCTCACATGTTAAGCCCCATAGGACTCAGAGCCATTTGAACCATTTTTTTTATCTTTTACACCAAGTAAACACTTTAGAGCAGCATGGTCCGCAATTATCTTAAATTTGTTCCCATACAGATAGCACCTGAAATATTTGATACCATAAATGACACTCAGTAACTAATTTTCCGCTGTTGAGTAATTATTTTCTGCCATATTTAATAGTCTGTACGCTTAGGCTACTGAATGTTCCGCACCGTTAATGTTTTGACCCTACGAGCTCCTACAGCATGTCTAGTTTATCTCAGGACATGATGAGTTCCTTGCTGAAATCTGGATAGAATAATACAGGAGTATGTGTTAATTTGTATTTCATTATTTCAGATGCACATTCTGTTGTCAAGTGGAATTTAGTACCTTTTTTAAACAACTGCGTACTGTTTCTGCATAGTCTTTTACAAATTTTCGATACTAATTTGAGAGGCCTAGAAATTTCTATACTTCCTTGGTAGATTGCTGTGTTGTAAAACCTTTAACTGCGGTTGTTAGCCGTGGATCGGTTTTGATTCCGTGTTCGATGATAACATGGCCTAACTATGTTACTTCCTTTAAAGCGAAGTGACAACTTCCCAAACTTAGCGTCCCTGAGACGTCGGAAAACTTCTCTTAAGAGAACTGCATGGGCTTCGATGTCTTTTGAGAATACGATTAAGTCAACGAGGTACATCATGCATTTTCGAGGTTTTAATCTACGTAACTCACCATATAGCAATCTTTGCATGGTTGCGGGAGCATTCTTTAATCCGAAAGGCGTCCCTAAGATTTGTCAATGACCGGAAGAGGTGCAGAAAGGTGTTTAATGTCTGTCCTGTGGTGCAACTTCTGTTTAATGGTACCTACTCCTCAAGTCAATTTTGGAGAAATATTTACTGGTGCCGATATGGTCAAAGGTACCTACGATATTCGGTAATGGATACACGTCCGAAATTGTTTCGCTATTTAAATGCCTGTAATCACAACAGAATCATAACATTTTGCTCAATCAGAAAATTTCTTTGCTACAATTACGACATTTGCACTGTATGGCGAATCCGAAGTTACGATTATATCATCCTTTAATTGCTGATCTGTGAATTCATCAAGTAACGGTTGTAACGAGTGAGGAGCACTGTATTGTCTCCTATAAACTGGTGTGTTACCTCTCGTTGGAATCCTGTGTTGTATGATGTCCGTTGCTGGTAGTGGTCCCTGTGAACTAAACAGATCCTGAAACTCGTCCAACACTGCTTCTATCATATCCAGTTCCATTAATTTTAAGTGTGATATCTTCTGACGCAATGTTATTTTGTAGGCGGCTGGTTTCTTACTATTGTCTACGTCTAACTGTTAAAAATCAACTTCCTCTAAGGCAGGGCTTCCCAAGGTGTGGTCCGCGGACGCGTTAGGGGTCCGCCGGTTCATTCTAGGGGGTCCGCGGCCACCTTTCACCAAATCGTGTAAAATAATGAGTGAAATTATTGAATAAAAATGTGACAGTCAAATTCATCACTATTTTTTTTCGTGCGAAAAACATGTGTACTTTTACTTCAGGTCGTATTCCCAAGCAGCCCCTGCGGTTCCTAAGTGAGAAGGCATACACAGTTTAGTGACGAAGAATGCGGCTTCTCTGATCGACTGTTTCGCAAGAATACGGGAGTCGTTTGTGCGCCGGCTCACGGCGCTAGATGCACTGAAAGCTTTTACTCATTCGCGGAGCGAGCTTTGTCGACCAATCACAGCGCTCGCTGGCACGTATGCGGCCGCAGGCATCATTAAATGTTAAACCTGCTTTGTTAGTGCACTACCTATTTCATAAGTCGATTTTTGACCAGTTTATTACTTCTAACATGGTTCGATGGCTGAAGTCAGGAACATTGAAGAAGGGTGCAGTTTTTCCATCGCCTTCACAACAAGGGAAGTTTCCAGTTGAAATGAATGAGGAGGGAGGACGACCAAATGAAGAACAGTTCGCAAGAAGCCTCACAGCCGGATTTATTATGTGAAAACGCTGCAAGTACTCCATTGGTTGCAATGTCCTGTGGAAGTGGGATAGCCGGCCCGAGTGGCCAAGCGGTTTTTGAGCTACCGTCTGGAACCGCGCGACCGCCACGGTCGCAGGTTCGAGTCCTGCCTCGGGCATGGATGTGTGTGATGTCCTTAGGTTAGTTAGGTTGAAGTAGTTCTAAGTTCTAGGCGACTGATGACCTCAGAAGTTAAGTCCCACAGTGCTCAGAGTCAGTTGAACCATTTTTTTGGAAGTGGAATAAGCAAGAAGCGTAAGTACAACTAAAACTATTTAGAGGTGGGCTTTATGGAGACAAAGGATGGTAAAGCTCAGTGTGTAATTTGTGCGCCTGTCCTTCCGAACAGTTCAATGCTTCCAGTTAAATTGTGCCGTCATTTTGAAGGTACTTACCCGGGTTTCCAGGCCAAAGACATCGATTTATTTAAAAGGAAGAGTGCTGAACTTGCTGCTTCTCAGCACAGCATGAAAACTCCTGCAAAAACAATTAATGAAAATTCATTAAAAGCTTCTTTCTTGGTTAGTTATAGAGTGGCAGAAAAAACGGCAAAGCTCATACCATTGCAGAAAATCGCATAATTGGATCGTTGTTTTCATTCATTTCTAAACCAAAGACTATTGATACTTCGGGGAAGGGGGGGGGTCATTGGGAACATGGCAGTTGCATTAAGAAGCTTTCAGTTCCCATGGCTTTAGCTCTGAAATTTAAAATTACTGTGCTCTTGACTGACTAGCGGTCCGCCTTGGATTTTCGACTGAAGAAGGGGTCCACCAGCTGGAAAGGTTCGGGATCCCTGCTCTAAGGCACTTACGTTAGCTATTAACATTCCCTTTCGTAACTCCTCGTTTTCTGTCCTAAAATTATCTATATAAACTTGTAGCTTCTGTTCTCCGTCGACTGTTGCTGCGCGAACTATACTACTGCACACAAAATGGTGTGCTATGTCTGATTCATGATTTTCCTCTAAAAGCTCCACTATGCATAGCCTGTTTGCAGTAGCATTAATGTCACTCAGAGTAGCTGTCCTGCACCGAATGGTATTTTATCCCGCGAATTTGCCTTCAAGGGAATTGCTCGCAGTTTAGTTGATTCCTCTTACCGGGGAGAGGGATCTTGCTGCAGAATGTCCTTGGCAGCTGTCACCTTATCGAAACTATGTTCCGGTAAGCCCCACTGTTTGCTTCTCGAGGTTGATTATGGCGAGATGTTTATTCAGGAAGTCTAACCCTAGGATAACATCACATTTGTCACTTACCATTTGAAAGGGAACAGTACTACCTGACGTAGAAAATATTTGCCTAATTGCGTACAGTAATACCCGTTGTATAGCAACATACTTCGTTCTTCTTGTGAGAACTGCGGTTTTATGGTGACACAGTGTTATTCAATACACTGACACCGCATACTGATGCAGGAAAGAAGGACAATTTGTATATTTATTTATTCATATGAGCACTTGCTTCAAAATGGTTCAAATGGCTCTGAGCACTATGGGACTTAACTTCTAAGGTCATCAGTCCCCTAGAACTTAGAACTACTTAAACCTAACTAACCTAAGGACATCACACACATCCATGCCCGAGGCAGGATTCGAACCTGCGACCGTAGCGGTCGCGCGGCACTTGCTTCAAAATTAGATCCCTATATCTAGTTCTGTGATGTCTGAGACATGAGTTAATGGTTTGTTGTCTGGTGACCACAGATAGTGGATGTAGAATCAATAATTATCTCTGAGACAGTCCTCAGGTCACCATTGGCAGAACCAAACAATGGAAGTGCTCTGGAGCACTAGAGGGCCTGGAGTGTGGCTGACCAATACGGTAACAGGATCCTCCCCCACTTCTTAGGAAGTGTCAGATGGCCTGGTGAAGGACCATGGTCTGACACTCTGTCGCTGGTTCCTGAAATTGAAACACGTATTTTCAGTGTGCTCCGTAAAACTAAAGAACATGGGAATGGAATGCATGTGGAATATTTTAGAGCAGCTAGAAATAATAATTTCCCTTTTCAGAATATCGACAGGAACGAAACTTTTTGGTGAGAGGTTCATTAAACGTAGGCAGGGAAAACTCATGGTGATTTTCGAATTCTTTGGCAGTGACCAACGGTCATAACAAAACCGCATGTGATAATTTTAAGCTAGGATACTTCCGTGTCGCTATTTTAAGCTGAGATAGTTGTGTGTGCAAATTTATGCTCAGAACATTTAATAGTGGCATTGTGCAGAATTTTGATTGGGAACAACCAGTTCCACATGGTGAGTACAGACTTTGTCTCAATGTGACCAAGAGACAATGGAAAACAAAAGTATTGTGCCAACTTTCAGTTGAGGATCCGTGTGTGAGATAATTAAGTAGTCATAATATCAAAAGTACCGTTATTAATTTCGTTCGTGCGAAGGAAGTTCGAAATTTTTATGCACTGACAGAGAAAATTTTGAGTTAGCCATTTGCTCAGCAACACAATGAGGGTTACATTATGGTGAGAGATGAACATAAATCCTCCATAGCACGTGATAGGTCCATAGGATAGGTTACGTGTGAAATTTAATCCGAAGGTCTGTGAGTTGTTAAATTAGGTTGAAATTTTGTTGTGGAGAAGATTTGATACGTACTAGCTGAAGTCGGCTGTTTTTTATTTTACGTGTTTAATCTGTGTAATATGGATGTGGCGACTTAGTTATAAGTACTGTACCAAAAAGCAAGAATTTTCTTTGAATAGCCTGACCGCTAGTAAATTCTCTAGTTTATTAATGAATGATCTTATGAGTGTGTGTGTGTGTGTGTGTGTGTGTGTGTGTGTGTGTGAGAGAGAGAGAGAGAGAGAGAGAGAGAGAGAGAGAAGTAGCGGATCCCCGCACCAATCCAGAAAGTGCACTATAATAATGAGGAGAAACATTAGGAGACTATAGGATATTGAAATGTGTACGTAATATCGTGCACACTGGGCAGAGAATTCCTTGTTTTCTTTTATGTTTAAATGTATTGGAGGAAATTTTGTATCATTGCGGTGATAGAATCTCAGAAAAGAAGAGGAGATATGAAACAAAATGGTGGTCATGATCATTAAGTAGACGGTAGGCATTCTGTTCAGACATTTTTGCCACGGGGTCCCTATGACTAGAACAGCCAAGCTCTAATTAAAATGAATGCAATAGAATGGGAATGTGGTCTCGCCAAGGTGGAGTGAGTCCGCCGTAAGTGTTTACAGACAGTGCCATAATTAAAATATATTAGTCAGATGCGTTTAATTCCGTTACGTAGACATAATTAAAAATAAAAAAATATAGTAAAACAGTTGTGTGCGATAAGGCTTTGCTATCAGTGTACAGTAGCAGTGGCTGCGATACGTCTATCAACATTTCCGATGCATAAATATAAAAACACTCGCTAGGCAGACCACACATCTAGTAGGCCTGTCTGCTAGATGCAACTGGTGTGAGAGTAGCGACCGGAAAAGATAAAGGTAGTAACCTTGATACGACTTCGACAACCTCCTGGAATCTTATACCCTCAATGCGAAATGGTTAGTGACGTACAGCGTACTGAACGTATCTCTCCTCAACCTATACCACTTAATTGAGGGTTGAGTAACACTCAGGCGGTTTTTTTGTTCTACTGATTTTTATTTGTATGAACTAGTTTTTGGCTTATTAGTTATTAGGCCATCTTCAGATAACTAGTGGCTATTGTTTACAAGGAGCTTGTGTTCTTACGAACCAAACATTCTGGACTAAGATACAACGCACATACATGCGATCGTTAGTTGTGGTATTGTCTTTGGATTTGTCAAACGGGTCTTTTGACTTTTGTTCTGTAAAACTGTTGTGTAACATAATTAATCACTTTTTACAATTTGTCAGTACCATGTATGACAACAATTAGAATTATTTAGAATACACATTGTTACAAATTTACCATTTTTTTGTATTTGTTGGCAACAGTTACACTGGACATTAATTGTTAGTTGTACAACAGCGATGTTTTCTTGAGCGGTTAGATTTTGTTATTAGAAAATTGTGCATTAATATATACCAAATATTACATTGTTACAGTTAGGAATCTAAACCTATAAGGGATATCACATTATATTGGGGTGTGAATTTGTTTACTATTGGGACACTTTGTGGTTAGTAGCACATCATCACTCTTAAACTTTACACAATAAAGTAAACCTGCTACTAACAACAAAGTGTCCCAATAGGAAACAAATTCACACCCCTGTATAATCTAGTATCCCTTATACGTTTACATTCCTAACTGTAACTCAACTGTAACAATGTATTATTTGGTATATATTAATGTACAACTTTCTAATAACAAAATGTAACCGCCCATGAAAATATCGCTGTTGTACAACTAACAATTTATGTCCAGTGCAACTGTTGACAACAAATACCAAAAAACTGTAAATTTATAATAATGTGTATTCTAAATAACTGTAACTGTTGTCGTACATGGTACTGACAAACCATAAAGTGTGATTAATTATGTTACAGAACAGTTTTACAGAACAAAAAGTCAGAAGAACCGTTTCACAATTTTAAGACAGTACCACAACTAAAGATCGTATGCATGTACGTTGTATCTTAGTCCAGAATGTTTGGCTCGTAGGAACACAAGCTCCTTGTAAACAATAGCCAGTAGTTATCAGAAGATGGCCTAATTATGCCCAAAACTAGTTCATATAAATAAAATCTGTAGAACAAGGAACTGCCTAAGTGTTATTCAATCCTCAATATGGAATGGTTCTATCAAGAAGCGGCGGAAGAATCCATAAATATACCACTTAACTTACATCTTGGATGGTCATATCTCCTGACCTCAGTGCACTTTTTACTTATGACTGATACGTGAGCCTCATTGTCGACAAATAGTTTACGTGCCTGGTAAGCAGCACTCCACCTTTGCATGCACTCTAATAGCACGGAATTTTAATGGGGACCCCTGGTGGCGTTTCCAGGGTTCCTGTTCGTGCTTAACGGAAGGCTGTTTGCGATTTTCCCTGTACTGCTACACTCAATATATGTATGGCCCACCATTTGCCAAATTCTACACTGTGGTTGGTGACAGTTTTTTGCGACGTGTCCTTGCCGGACACATCTGGAACAACGAAACACTGTGGAAAATAGATTTTTTTTCATGTACTGCGTCGCGGCATCTATTTCTTCTTATGCTGTAGCAATGTTCACTACATCAGTTAATTCTTCATAAATTCTGCCCTAAGGAGGTGCTATGTTTCGGGTGGCAACCCTCGTAGAAAGTATCTAAGGCCGTATTCTCTGCTTCTTGTAGGATATACTTATTGGGTGTAGAAAAATTTCCGCTACCAGTCACAATGAAAGCTTATTTATTTGTCACACGACCGGTTTCGGGCTTGCGCCCATCCTCAGGTGTTTATACATTAATTTACATGTTTTTATTGCAGAAGATCACTGTATAAATACAAAAAAATTATTTGTGGTAGCTAAACAGATACAAGTGGGACAATTGTAAGTGGAAAGGCAGCATTCGTCGAAATTACATCTGTAGTTACATAAAGATGAAGCATTATTATTATAGTTACGCTGTGGGACAGTTTTTCCACTTAGGTGTACATTTATTATCATTTTTACGTCCATACTTCAGCTTTATAAAGTTTCGCTGCATATTTCACTGTTACGATGTGAACTCGTAAAATACACTGTGTTTACATACAAACGTCTGTTTGACGATAGCCCAATTGTTTATATGTAAACACAGTGTATTTTACGAGTGCACATCGTAACAGTGAAATATGTAGCGAAACTTTATAAAACTGAAGTATGGACGTGAAAATGATAATAAATGTACACCTAAGTGGAAAAACTGTCACCACAGCGTAACTATAATAATGATGCCTCATCTTTATGTAAGTACAGATGGGTTTTCGACAAATGTTGATACCACTTACAGTTGTCCCACTTGTATCTCTTTAGCTACCACAAATAATTTTTTTTCTATTTAAACAGTGATCTCCTGCAAAATAAACATGCTTATGGATACATAAACTCCTGAGGATGGGCACAAACCTGAAACTGGACGTGTGACAAATAAATAACCTTTTATTGCGACTGGTAGCAGAAATTTTTTTTACACCCTGTAAAGGAACAGTCACGGATTTCAACAGCATCCACTATGGATAAAATTCATTATACTTATTGGCTTCATCACAGGCTGATAATTGGCAAGTGTTACTATTGAGTTTTTGTATTCTGTCCACAAAGCATTCTATTATGCCGTCATGCCTTAGAGACATCGTCTTCAACTGCACCCTATAAACACGGCAGCTGTTTTGGTTGTTTAACATTCTGAGAAAACTGTGTTTCAGTCAGAATCTTTTTACGGTTCAACCTCCTTTTTCCGTGTTTGCTTTAACAATATTTATGTTTTTGGATGGGGTCCTTTAGCAAAACATAATTTTCTTTTTTATCCCATACATGTTTGACTGCAGTTGCAGCATCTTAAGTGGGATTTTGTTTTATGGCTGTCAAAGATAAAGAAAGTTCTTTGCTCTTTGTTTACATGTAAATATTAGTTTTTAAATCGTGATTAGAGATATTTGAAGAAACACATCAAATTATGAATTCATACCTTTCTACAACATGGTGTGGTTTTATGACGTATTATGTTTCTACAGTGACTGCTTTGTTTCACAAACACATACACCTTAAATTAGACTAATTATTTAAGCTAAGATTGTGATTTGAAAATAGTTATGGCTATGGAAGAAATTAATTAAATCTGTGTGGAAGTTTGTGTGTGTGTGTGTCTATTTACATTACGTTTCACTTACGTTCTCTTTATTCCTCACCTTGATCACTGTGAAGCACTATATATTGACCTGTCACTGTCACTGTTTCAGTATTTACTGGGTGTAAAATCTAACATGGCGGGGACAGTGGAACAATTGAAGATGTAAAAATAAGATGGCTGACAGTGCAACAGTTGAAGGTGTTTTTGGTGGTAGGTCTGAATCTTTCAGAGATGCCTGTGCATTTTGTGTGTGTGTATGTTTGTAGGTGTGGGTTAGAGAGAGAGAGAGAGAGAGAGAGAGAGAGAGAAAGAGAGAGAGAGAAAGGGAGAGGGAGATAGAGATAGAGTAGGTTTGAGGAGTTTTCATTATTATTATTATTACTTTTTTGTGCGAAGAGGGGAGAGAGAGAGAGTGTGGGAGAGAAAGAGAGAGTGAGAGAGAGAGAGAGAGAGGGATTGAGACACACACACACACACACACACACACACACACACACACACACACACACACAGAGAGAGAGAGAGAGAGAGAGAGAGAGAGAGATGTGGGGAGGGTTAGAGTGGATTTTTCTTTCTTTCTCCCTTTATTGACTGTGTGTGTGTGTGTGTGTGTGTGTGTGTGTGTGTTTGGAGAGGGGGTGGGGGAGCTCTATGCGTTAGTATTATCTGATAATTCTTTGAGGGCAGAGAACATAGTTTCACTACAGAGAACTGTGTATGCATTTATCACTTGTTTTGCTTCCACTATGGCTCTTTGTATTAGATAATTTTCTTCAATTATTAGTTTTTGTGGGTAGCTGTAGCGGCATTTGAGAATATTCAGATCAGTTTGGATACCTGTTGGGGCATGTTTCTTGTCTGTAAGGTGTTCAGCAAATGTGGACTGACAGCTGTTAGTTTTTAATGCTCTTCTGCATTCTATGTATCTGGAAATAAAGTTTCTGCTTGTCTGTCCTATATAAATTGATATGCAGCCCTGACATGTTAGTTGGTAAATACCAGATTGTTGTGTTTGTTAGTGCGTGTGTTTGTTGTCTTTAGTTTTCTCTGTGTTGAGTTGTCTGTCCTGTAGGCTACTTTTAGCCCTTGTTTTTTGACTGTGGCCTATTCTGTGGGCTGCTTCGTTGTTGTAGGTGAGAGTGAACCACGTGTTTGTCATTGTATGTGTTTCTTGTTCATGTGTGCTCATATCTGTGGCCTGTGTATTTGTAAGTCGGTATGGAGGTTTTTGTTTTTGTGCTTTGGGTATCCATTTTAGTTTTGTTTTAATTTTGTGGTTCAATTTATCTATAGCGGTTGTGTCGTATCCATTTCTACAACTATTTGACTGATTGTCTGTAATTCATTCTTATAGGTGTTTTCAGTAAGCGGAGTTTTGTTCAGTCTGTGTAGCATACATTGGAAACTGGCTAGTATGTGCACAGTTGAATGATTAGAATGTTTATGAATGGCTACACTGTTGGTGGTCAGTATCCTGTATATGGAGAATCTTTGATGGTTGTTGTGTCTGTATAATGTGATGTCAAGGAAGTGCCACATTTTGTCGTGTTCTGTTTCTATGGTGAATTTAATTTTTGGGTGTACCTTGTTTATATCAGTGTGGAGTTGTTGGATGCGATTGGGTGTTTCAACTATAAGGCAAATGATGTCATCTATGTAACGATTCCAATATATTATCTGGTACTGTTTGGGTATTACTATTGTTTCAAATACTTTATTTTCAATGTGATTGACAAAAACGTTGGCTAGGAATCGACTGATTGGTGACCCCATTGGATGCCCGTCTTCTTGTGAGTAGAATTGATTGTCAAATGAGAAACCAGCAAAAAATATTTATGTATCCTCGCTTGACTTGCCAGAGAAGGGAGTAACATCGGTGGCTGCTGATAAAAACCACCATAGGAGCGGTTCCACTAAATGTCGACCTATACTCGGATAATCGATTCAACAATTCATTATTTTCAACCTTAAATGGGCTCTTTGATTAAGTGGGCTCTGAAGAGGCTCTTGGGTTTGTCACTGTAATGCTTTCCTGCTTGACCTATGGTTATTCCCACAAATATACTTCTCATGACCACAAAAACATAGACCAAGCTCTATAGCAAGTGTCATTAGAAATTTGATTACAATTTCGATAAAAATAACAAGAACATCTAACACCAACCGAAAAGAATTTCTCTAGTGACCAATTGCCTTAAAAATAAGAGCTTTACATCGTTTGTTTTCTACACCGCGAAAGCTTTACTTGAAAAGGAAATACTTCTGGTTTCAATTTGCACTCACCAACGTACTGAAATGCTGACCTCTGGCTGCAGGTTGTCGTATGCTGTCTGTGGGTTGTTCGCGGCTCGTCGCTGGCGATGGCGCCAGGAATTTCTTGTACCACAAATTCGCTACCATGTACACCTCAAAATAGACCAAGGTTATCTGACACCGACTGTACCGATTCGGCGCTTAGTGACTGCAGATATTGAGTGGCGGGGACAAAAGGGATCAAAGGTCATTATTTGGCAGGGATGGCGGGAAGGAAGCGACACTTTGTGGGTGGTGGAGTGGGATCTTTCCTTATCTCATAGGATGAGGGGTGAGAGAAACATTAGTGGTTTCACTAACAGTCACTTAGTGAAACATATGTCCCTTTAAACAAACGGGGTATACAATGTGTTTTGACTCGTTCAGTTCCTCGCAGCCGCGGAGAGGCGGAGTCGTAGCGTGCAGACTCCAGCTGATACGGCGACGACTCGTCTTCTACATCTACATCTACATTTATACTCCGTAAGCCACCCAATGGTGTGTGGCGGAAGGCACTTTACGTGCCACTGTCATTACATCCCTTCCTGTTCCAGTCACGCATGGTTCGCGCAGCGGCGGCGGCGTATTCCTCCATTCAGTACCACACCTGTGACTCACTGCGGAGGCTGCGCGGCCTTCTACTTGTGAATTCACTCGCTGCGTTATTAACAGGTGGCTAACGCATGGCGCGGAGTGCTCCGTTCCGGAATCGAACCAGCAACCCTCAGGTTCGGCGTCTTCTGATGGAGTTCATCAGCCCTAATTTCACAGGTGACCCATTTGGTGTGACCGCAGTCTCTTCGTCCTCACTAGCAACCTGGGTGAGTAGCACACGAACTTCTTTCTGGTAAGACCTGGAATGGCATCTTCCGCGTTGACCTATTGGCGCGGTACTGACATCTTCTTGTACCAAGCAACGTAGCGGCTAAGTTTCTGTAGCGAAATATGACGTCCGCTGACTAACCATCGGTCCGTCTGTCGTGGTCACGTTCCTTCGTGTCTTCTTTCTCCTTCGAAGTACCTCCTCAAAGGACCACCTCACGCCCATATGTCGGAGGTACTTATTCGGTGTTTTTGCCAATGTCACGAAGTTTCTAGGGCGCCGACTGACTCTTTAGTCGTTGAACTATGTTTCTCACGTTGGGCAGTAACGTGACCAATGTCGACAAACGTGCCGGCCTTCATTCTTCGACTGCTGCTGCTTCCGAATATTGCGGCTTAACGCCTAACCCATAATAAGTTTTTACATTTTTTTCTTTAAACAACCGTAAGTAACACATAATTATTATACAGTGTGTTACAAAAAGGTACGGCCAAACTTCCAGGAAACATTACTCACACACAAAGAAAGAAAATATGTTATGTGGACATGTGTCCGGAAACGCTCACTTTCATGTTAGAGCACATTTTATTACTTCTCTTCAAATCACATTAATCATGGAATGGAAACACACAGCAACAGAACGTACCAGCGTGACTTCAAACACTTTGTTACAGGAAATGTTCAAAATGTCCTCCGTTAGCGAGGATACATGTATCGACCCTCCGTCGCATGGAATCCCTGATGCGATGATGCAGCCCTGGAGAATGGCGTACTGCATCACAGCCGTCAACAATACGAGCACGAAGAGTCTCTACATTTGGTACCGGGGTTGCGTAGACAAGAGCTTTCAAATGCCCCCATAAATGAAAGTCAAGAGGGTTGAGGTCAGGAGAGCGTGGAGGCCATGGAATTGGTCCGCATTTACCAATCCATCGGTCTCCGAATCTTTTGTTGAGAAGCGTACGAACACTTCGACTAAAATGTGCAGGAGCTCCATCGCGCACGAAGCACATGTTGTGTCGGACTTGTAAAGGCACACGTTCCAGCAGCACAGGTAGAGTATCCCGTATGAAATCATGGCGGTGAATCGAGGAAGTACAGTACATACTGACGGAACTAACATGAGCTCTAACATGGAAATAAAGCGTTTCCGGACACATGTCCACATAACATCTTTTCTTTATTTGTGTGCGAGGCATGTTTCCTGAAAGTTTGGCCGTACCTTTTTGTAACACCCTGTACATAGTTATTATACACCCTACAGTTTTATTTACTGCTACCGCTTTCCAGTGATGTTTCACTCTCATACGGTACTTTATACGACCCTAAATGTTAGTTTTGAAGTATCACACGCAACAGAAAAGTAGGTAGTGTTAAAAAAACGACCGTATAACATACCACTTGAGAACGAACAATCACTCGAAACCGGTATCAGTGAGCCGTGCGTGGCTCGTGTTCGTGCCATCTCACATTTGACATCCTGTTTTTACTGTACTACCACCTCGTTATGTTAATTTCAATTACTGGTGTCACTGAGTTGCAGCCTTGCCTGTCTGTGAGCGGCAGCAGCGGTACTTATCAATATAAGTCCTAGCGTGTTATCTTTGCTGATTGTTATTACTTCCCGGTTGTCTTTTGTTCGGAGTTAGTTGGGATCTGCCAGTAAGTTGGGAGGCGCTAGCAGTGTAGTTCGGATGTGGCAGTGTTTGACTTAGGACACAACAGAAGTTCAGCGGGGGGGCGGCTGCAGTGAGGTCCTGACAGCCATGACTCTCCCGAAGGTTGCCGATACATATCACTTGAGTGCGGACCACCTTGGTTAGTCGTCGGTCGGTCGTCTTTTCGGATGACGTGTATGTTGGCCGGCGATCGCTTATGGGTTGCCTGCGTGTGCCGACTCGTGATTCGTCCTTGTTATTGCACAGTCGCTGCTGTTAGTATTCTTTACTCCATCATGCAATATTTCGTGAAACTGCGTGTATCTTGTGATGTCGACTGCCAGTTATTTTAGTGCTGTCTCCGTGCTGATATGTGGCAGTCGGTCGGTTGGTGTGGATCAGCCAAGAAATCTCCGTAGGGCGCAGTGGGCCGGGCCCGCTGGTGGTCTCTACGCTGTATCGGAGTGTTTGGAAGCTGTTACTATTGCTAAGAGGTTCGTGGCTTACCGACCCAGGACATCAAAGTTGAGTGGTGATTTAATTACCGAAGACAATCTGTTCACATTGTGCCGTTGGTTTTCATGGTTGGCTGTTGGGGGTATTCCAGTGAGCAACAGCGAGTGTTCGAGTTGGCGAAAGTTTGGCCACCATCTGGTGGAGTTTAACTGCGTTTTGGTTATTTGAAGTCCAAGTGCACGAGCGGAGTTTTCTACCTTGTGGCCGTTAGCGTTCCGGTTACCTGCCCTAGCCCCTGACGTACAAATTAAGGCAGTGTCCTTTCATCACCGTGTAGTCGCTGTCCAACACTGTGTAGTTTTGACAGCTTATGCATACTTGGTCGTGGGCGGCTACGTCTTTTACGTTTTGGCTTTGGAGTTCCTTGTGTACTGGTCGGGTGGAAAGCAAGTCGTTTTGTCGGTGGGTCCGTTGACTGTCTTTTGGTTGGGTTGCCGGCGCATCGGATATAGTTGGGCCGACTACCTGTCTCCCCTAAGCGAACGTTAATATTTAAAGTGCAGACCGACCACCAGAAACTTCTGAGCGCCGGCTTCTGCACTGCCTTTTCTTATTGGTCTTTGATTGTGTATTTTAATGGCTCATATCCTTTTAGTTGGGTTTTAAATAATGGGCCTTCAGCTGCTTTAAAATTAAAATACCTTACTTGTAAAGTCTTAGATTACTTGGGCCTTCAGCCTAATTTGAAATATTATTTAAGGATAAAAACTTGTGCTTTCTGCCTTTTGAGAATTTATTGTAGTTGTGTTTTAAATCATGGGCCTTCAACCGTTTTAAAAATTAAAGAGGTTTTGCCCTTAAGCTATAACAATGTCGTCGTCGTAACTGCCGTCTGCTTGACATCTCCTGTGCAGCAAGCTGCGTAAATTTAAGTATTAACTGTGTTTTTCTTACTTGTCACTTCTTTTTCCGTGTGTTTTTCCTTTTAGGAAGCTTTAATTTTCGAGTACTAGTAAAAGCGCTCCATAAATTTCGTGTTTGTTTTCAATACAGTCCAGAGAGTTAGTGCTTATTTTCATTGTTTCCAACAAGAATTGTCTAATAACCACAGTTTAGTCAGCTATTAGCCGCATTTAGAGAATTAGCAGACTAGTTAACAGTTGATTACTCAACTCTATACAGTAAATTGTTGAGTTCTTACAAGGGAACCTCCCCATCGCACCTCCCTCAGATTTAGTTTTGAGTTGGCACAGTGGATAGGTCTTGAAACACTCAACACAGATCAATCGAGAAAACAGGAAGAAGTTGTGTGGAACTATGAAAAAAATAAGCAAAATATACAAACTGAGTAATCCATGCGCAGCATATGCAACAAGGAGAATGCGAGCTCAGAAGCGCCGTGGTCCCGTTGTTAGCGTGAGCAGCTGCTGAACAAGAAGTCCTTGGTTCAAGTCTTCTCTCGAGTGAAAAGTTTAATTTTTTATTTTAAGACAATTATGAAAGTTCAGGCACTCACACATAATCAACTTCGCTCTCCAAAATTCCAGGCCATGTTCAGATTTGCTTGGAGATATGCAGTATTTGATGGTCTACACACGGAAGAATTTGAAAACGTTAAAAACGTATGTTTTGACAGAGCACAGGGAAAACTGTGTGACTGTGAAACTGTTGCATTCATTTGTTGTAGTTTATGTGACAAACTCTTATGTTTTCATCGCTTTCTTGGGAGTGATTATCACATCCACAAGAAATCCTAAATCGGGCAAGGTAGAAAAATCTTTTTACCCATTCACCAAATGTACAAGTTAGGTGGGTCGACAACATGTTCCTGTGATGTGACGCACATGCCGTCACCAGTGTCGTATAGAATATATCAGACGTGTTTTCCTGTGGAGGAATCGGTTGACATATGACGTTGCGATCAAATGTTTTCGGTTCCCTTTGGAGAGGCACGTCCTTTCGTCAACTAATCGCACGGTTTTGCGGTGCGGTCGCAAAACACAGACACTAAACTTATTACAGTGAACAGAGACGTCAATGAACGAACGGACAGATCATAACTTTGCGAAAATAAAAAATTAAACTTTTGTCTCGAGGGAAGACTTGAACCAAGGACCTCTCATTCCGCAACTGCTCTCGCTAACCACGGGACCACGGCACTCCTGAGCTCGCATTATCCTTGATGTTGCATATCTTGCACATGGATTACACAGTTTGTACATTTTGCTTATTTTTTTCATAGATCCACACATCCTCTCAAAAATGGTTCAAATGGTTCTGATCATTATGGGACTCAACTTCTGAGGTCATTAGTCCCCTAGAACTTAGAACTAGTTAAACCTAACTAACCTAAGTACATCACAAACATCCATGCCCGAGGCAGGATTCGAACCTGCGACCGTAGCGGTCTTGCGGTTCCAGACTGCAGCGCCTTTAACCGCACGGCCACTTCGGCCGGCACACACAACCTCTTCCTGTTTTCTCGATTGATCTGTGTTCAGTGTTTCAAGGCCTATCCACTGCGCCAACTTATAACTAAATCTGAGGGGGGTGCGATGGGGAGGTTTCCTTGTTGTGATGGATAGGATGTGTGACTGCTGTGTACAGCCGCGAACAGCTGAGCGTGCTGATGGCCGCGGTCAGCCGTCTTCAGGCTGCTGACTCGCAGTGTAGCTGCAGTGGGGAGTCTGGTGCGTCGCATGGTACAGCCCAGGTGTTACATGCTTGAACCACGGTCCCTGCTGTCGAGACATCTTCGCGGGTACCGGGCGCGGTTACGCCACCCTCTCCCCAAGGGGAGTGGCGGGTTCTACGGCGTTCGCGTCGCACGAGGCGCTGCGTCAATGTGGAGGCTGGCCGTGTTGCATCGCCCGCTCTGCCTGTGAGTGGACATGTGGCCGCTCCTTCAGCAAGGTCCGAGCAGGCACACGGGGGGAGGAGTTTATAAGTGATTTGGAGCTCCAATGTTAGGCGGGTGATGGAGCCCCTTAGGGAAATAGCGGAAAGGTCAGGGAAGAAGGCCAGGATTCACTTTGTCTGCTTGCCGTGGGGTCTCATCCAAAATGTGCTGGCGGCGATAGGGAGCACTGGGTGCTACCGACTGCAAATTGTTTCTCATGTTGGCACCAATGACTCCTGCCGTCTGGGTTCAGTGGACATCCTCAGTTCATTCAGGCGGTTGACGGATTTGGTGAAGGCGGAAAGACTCGCTCGCGGGGTGGAATCTGAGCTAACTATTTGTAGTATCGTTCCCAGAACCGATCGCGGTCCTCTGGTTACGAGCCGAGTGAAAGGCTTAAACCAGAGGCTCAGACGAATCTGCTGAGATCTGGGGTGCAACTTTCTAGAAGTCCGCTACCGGGTGGAGAAATGTTGCGTGCCCCTGAATAGGTCAGGCGTGCACTACACGCAGGAAGCGGCCACAAGGCTAGCGGAGTACATGTGGAGTGCACATGTGGGTTTTTTAGGTTAGAGAATTCCTTCCCTAGGCCCGACAAGACGCCCCCTGAGACGCGACAAGGTAGCAGTGGGCAACACCCAACAGGGAATGACAATATTAATGTGGTAATAGTAAACTGGAGGAGTGTCTATAGAAAGGTCCCAGAATTGCCCTCATTAATAAACGGTCACAATGCTCATATAGTACTGCATGGGGGCTTAATTATATTTTTATGAAAATAATTTTACTGTCTGTGCTGTTACGCTGTCTCGTAAACGGCTGGCCCTGACTAGTATTATTACGCTATCTGACTGCTTAGAACAACAACAAAGAATGAAATGAAAATTTTCTGTTAACAGAATTAATTAATTAAGTCCCCAGCAACTATAAAACCAACGCCACAACAAGCACAAGAGTAACTGTTCTGTGTGTGGAAGTGTGACTCAACGTACACATCTGGCACGGCTTCTTCTCCAATAAGACAAGAAATTTCAAGTACCATTTATATTGACGTGATAAAAGAAAATTAGAAATACTATAATTATGCAAGAAAACCAGAATTACACTCTAATACAAGAACACAAGCCAGATGCTTTGTTGACTGAACCTGTAATGATGCATTATTTGACACACAGAAATAATAAAAAGAAAAAAACAGGGAATTTGTTACCTTCATATATATTGACGAAATGCACTCTGATCATTACAATCTCTCCATTAGAATAACATCTGCTATCTCTCCCATCAAATAGCTGCATAAAACATGGAACAAACACTCACTACTACCACATCTCAACAACTCTCCACTACATCTGAAAGAACCGCCTACCACAACTTCTCAAGAATTACTGCCAGTGGAGGCGGCGGAACAATACTCTCTGGCGCGATCTCTGGCGCTGTGGCTCAGTGTAGCCACCTTTCAGTACTAGGGACGGCAAGTTTGCTGAAACCAGAGGTAAACAGTAATGAAATTCTAGCTCAGATTGAAATATATACCGCAGACACAGGCAGGACAGATAAGGGGGAGGAGTGTTTATAGCGATAAAAAGTATCTAAGGAAGTTGACGGAGATCCGAAATGTGAAATAATTTGGGTGAAGATTACGGTTAAAGCAGTCTCAAACATGGTAATTGGGTGTATCTATAGGCCCCCTGGCTCAGCAGCTGTTGTGGCTGAACACCTGAGAGAAAATTTGGAAAACATTTCGAGTAGATTCCCCGACCATGTTATAGATTTGGGTGGAGATTTTAATATACCAGATATAGGCTGGGAGACTGAAACGATTATGACGGGTGGCAGGGACAAAGAATCCAGTGAAATTTTTTGAAGTGCATCATCTGAAAACTACCTTGAGCAGTTAAACAGTGAACGGACTCGTGACGACAACATATTAGACTTTCTGGTGACAAACAGACCGGAACTATTTGAATGAGTTAACGCAGAACAAGGAATCGGCGACCATAAAGCGGTTACAGCATCGGTGATTTCAGCCGTAAATAGAAATATTAAATATGCAGGAGGATTTTTCTGTTTAGCATAAGTGACAAAAATCAGATTTCAGTGTTCTGGACAGCTCAACACAAAAGTTTTATCTGAAGTACAGATAGTTTTGAGGATCAGTGGACAAAGTTCAAAACCATCGTATAATATGCATTAGATGAGTATGTGTCAAGCAAGTTCATAAGAGATGGAAAAGAGCCACCGTGGTACAACAACCGACTTAGAAAAGTGCTACAGAAGCAAAGGGAACTTCACAGCAAACATAAATACAGCCAAAGCCTTGCTGACAAACAAAAATTACACGAAGCGAAATGTAGTGTGAGGAGGGCTATGTGAGAGGCGTTCAACGAATTCGAAAGTAAAGTTGACTTGGTAGAATATCCTAAGAAATTTTGGTCTTATATCAAAGCTTATATCAAAGCGAAATGTAGTGTGAGGAGGGCTATGCGAGAGGCGTTCAACGAATTCGAAAGTAAAGTTGACTTGGTAGAATATCCTAAGAAATTTTGGTCTTATGTCAAAGTGGTAGGTGGATCAAAACAATATGTCTAGACACTCTGTGACCAAAACGTTACTGAAACAGGGGATGACAGACTAAAGGCCGAAATACTAAATGTCTTTTTCCAAAGCTGTTTCACAAAGGAAGATTGCACTGTAGTTCCTTCTCTAGATTGTCGCACAGATAACAAAATCGTAGATAACGAAATAAATGATTAGGGATAGAGAAATAATTAAAATTGCTCAAAAGGGGAAAGCCCGCTGGACCAGATGGGGTACCAGTTCGATTTTACACAGAGTACGCGAAGGAACTTGCGCCCCTTCTTGCAGCGGTGTACCGTAGGTCTCTAGAAGAGCATAGCATTCCAAATGATTGGAATATGGCACACGTCATCCCCGTTTTGAAGAAGGGACGTCGAACAGATGTCCAGAACTATAGACCTATATCTCTAACGTCGTTCAGTTGTAGAATTTTAGAGCCCGTATTATGTTCGAGCACAGTGACTTTTCTGGAGACTAGAAATCTACTCTGTAGGAATCAGCATGGGTTTCGAAAAAGACGATCGTGCGAAACCCAGCTCGCCCTGTTCGTCCACGAGACTTAGAGGGCCAGAGGCACGGGTTCTCAGGTAAATGCCGTGTTTCTTGGCTTCCGCTAGGCGTTTGATACAGTTTCCCACAGTCGCTTAATGAACAAAGTAAGAGCATATGGACTATCAGACCAACTGTGTGATTGGTTTGAAGAGTTCCTAGATAAAGAACGCAGCACGTCATTCTCAAAGGACAGAAGTCTTCCGAAGTAAGAGTCATTTCAGGTGTGCCGCAGGGGAGTGACGTAAGACCGTTGCTATTCGTAATTTATATAAAAGATCTTGTGGATAACATCGGAAGTTCACTGAGGCTTTTTGCGGATGGTGCTGTAGTATATCGAGAGATTGTAACAATGGACAATTGTACTGAAATGCAGGAGGATCTGCAACGAATTGACGTATGGTGCTGGGAATGGCAATTGAATCTGAATGTAGACAAGTGTAATGTGCTACGAATATATAGAAATGTCCTTTATCATTTAGCTACAATATAGCAGGTCAGCAACTGGAAGCAGTTATTTCCATCAATAATTTGGGAGTAGGCATTAGGAGTGACTTAAAATGGAATGACAATATAAAAGTAATCGTCGATAAGGCAGATGCCAGACTGAGATTCATTGGAAGAATCGTAAGGAAATTCAGTCCGAAAACAAAGGAAGTAGGTTACAGTACACTTGTTCGCCCACTGCTTGAATACTGCTCACGGGTGTTGGATCCGTACTAGATAGCGTTGATACAAAAGATAAGGAAGATCCAAAAGAGAGCAGCGTGCTTCGTTACAGGATCTTTGAGTAATCGCGAAAGCGTTACGGAGATGATAGATAAACTGCAATGGAAGACTCTGCAAGAGTACGGGTTTTTGTTGAAGTGTCGAGAACATACCTTCACCGAGGAGTCAAGCAGTATATTGCTCCCTCCTACATATATCTCGCGAAGAGAACATGAGGATAAAATCAGAGAGATTAGAGCCCACACAGTGGCATACCGACAATCTTTCTTTCCACGAACAACACGAGACTGGAATAGAAGGGAGAACCGATAGAGGTACTCAAAGTACCCTCCGCCACACAACGCCAGGTGGCTTGCGGAGTATGGATGTAGATGTAGATGTGTGACATATTCAGTCGATAGTTAAGTTCCAAAATTTTCTCTGTACTGTTTGGACAACTAAATAAAGTTATATGTGTTCGAGTGAAACTGACAGCTGCTCATTTTTGGCCACTTTCCACATTTCCGACTATCTGTTCTGTCCTGCGGATTTAACCAGGAAATTTCAATCAGTAAATAAAATATGAAAAAGGAACTCTGGTGGATTATTATTGCAACAGTATATATTTAACGCAATTTGTTGAGGCTGCAGTACAGCTAACAGAACTAATATTCGAAACTCTCTGTACGCTTCAGTACGAGCGCTTATTTCTGTGTGTCATCGCCGTCCTTACACATCATGCACGTTGATCACAGCAGAAAGGCTCTGCGCTCTGTCACAAACGGCGATTGTCTAATCCTTGTCAACAGCGTTTTGCAACGGAAGTGTTTTTTTGTCTTCATGTATTTCCGCTTCATTCATGGATCATATCCGCGATATTCACATTTTGATCGAGCGTACTGATTGCAGCACGCATCGGAAGTTCTGCGAGATCTTCGTGAAAACCGAAATAGTGTGGATCTCAAACACAAAAAATGGTTCAAATGGCTCTGAGCACTATTGGACATAACATCTGTGGTCATCAGTCCCATAGAACTTAGAACTACTTAAACCTAACTAACCTAAGGACATCACACACATCCACGCCCGAGGCAGGATTCGAACCTGCGACCGTAACGGTCACGCCCTTCCAGACTGAAGCGCCTAGTACCGCACGGCCACACTGGCCGGCTCTCAAACACATGAGCAGTACCTAGAAAGGTGTCGACAAGTGATGTGCACGCCGTCTTCTTTATAGATGGGCTACAATTTCCCAGAGTTCTTTCAGTAACCCGAAATTAACCGCACCCTTTTCCTACAACCGCTTTTACGTGTCCGTACCATTGTAATTCATTTTGCGTAGTTACTCCGAGGTAATTTGATTTTTTCCATACTAGATGAAAGGTCGTGGTTTTGAATGTCAATGGTAAAAAAATATATCGGCTGAACCACTTGTTTATAGTGTAAAATACTAAGATCGACGCGTTTCGGAAGTCAAGCGTCCATCATCAGAATAATAAAAAGTAAAAGAACCTGTTAAATCTCGCTAAAATGGAACATGCACCAGGCACAATAAAATTAAAACATCGTGGCTACTTCCGTTGTTGCAGGTACCTCCTAGGTATTTTATGTTTCTTATTGTGCCAAGCAGCACACCACTGTATCTGTATACCAACACTACAGGATTTCTCATTTAATTTAGGTTCACTTACATGTTTTTCCACACTTAGAGGGCATTGCTATCCATCACACCAAATTTAAATGCCGACTAAGTCACTCAACGCATTTTCTGTCAGTTTATAACTTCCCCTGACGATGGCCGCAATAGCAAGTGTGTAGACTGCATATTGACATTAGCAAAATAAGTTTTTCTGTAAAATAAACTTCGTTGTTTTAGTCACTCAGTGACCATACCTTCCCATACACTAGAGCGTCTTAGCCGATTTATACTTACCCAGTACGTCAGATCGTTAATGCCCACAGAGAGCATCAGCTGTTCCATCACAGATGCCTGGGGCACTTCTGACGACATCTCTGTCTCTGATGAACACATCCTGTTCAGGACAAGGAATAGCGTTCTATCAAGCAAGTAAACCTTCGGGTCAGATACTTATAAATCGACCCATTCCGAATGCTCAGTCCTTAGTTTATAATACTCACTGTCGCATTGTGCCACGTGCTTTCTCGAAATACACTCCTGGAAATTGAAATAAGAACACCGTGAATTCATTGTCCCAGGAAGGGGAAACTTTATTGACACATTCCTGGGGTCAGATACATCACATGATCACACTGACAGAACCACAGGCACATAGACACAGGCAACAGAGGATGCACAATGTCGGCACTAGTACAGTGTATATCCACCTTTCGCAGCAATGCAGGCTGCTATTCTCCCATGGAGACGATCGTAGAGATGCTGGATGTAGTCCTGTGGAACGGCTTGCCATGCCATTTCCACCTGGCGCCTCAGTTGGACCAGCGTTCGTGCTGGACGTGCAGACCGCGTGAGACGACGCTTCATCCAGTCCCAAACATGCTCAATGGGGGACAGATCCGGAGATCTTGCTGGCCAGGGTAGTTGACTTACACCTTCTAGAGCACGTTGGGTGGCACGGGATACATGCGGACGTGCATTGTCCTGTTGGAACAGCAAGTTCCCTTGCCGGTCTAGGAATGGTAGAACGATGGGTTCGATGACGGTTTGGATGTACCGTGCACTATTCAGTGTCCCCTCGACGATCACCAGTGGTGTACGGCCAGTGTAGGAGATCGCTCCCCACACCATGATGCCGGGTGTTGGCCCTGTGTGCCTCGGTCGTATGCAGTCCTGATTGTGGCGCTCACCTGCACGGCGCCAAACACGCATACGACTATCATTGGCACCAAGGCAGAAGCGACTCTCATCGCTGAAGACGACACGTCTCCATTCGTCCCTCCATTCACGCCTGTCGCGACACCACTGGAGGCGGGCTGCACGATGTTGGGGCGTGAGCGGAAGACGGCCTAACGGTGTGCGGGACCGTAGCCCAGCTTCATGGAGACGGTAGCGAATGGTCCTCGCCGATACCCCAGGAGCAACAGTGTCCCTAATTTGCTGGGAAGTGGCGGTGCGGTCCCCTACGGCACTGCGTAGGATCCTACGGTCTTGGCGTGCATCCGTGCGTCGCTGCGGTCCGGTCCCAGGTCGACGGGCACGTGCACCTTGCGCCGACCACTGGCGACAACATCGATGTACTGTGGAGACCTCACGCCCCACGTGTTGAGCAATTCGGCGGTACGTCCACCCGGCCTCCCGCATGCCCACTATACGCCCTCGCTCAAAGTCCGTCAACTGCACATGCGGTTCACGTCCACGCTGTCGCGGCATGCTACCAGTGTTAAAGACTGCGATGGAACTCCGTATGCCACGGAAAACTGGCTGACACTGACGGCGGCGGTGCACAAATGCTGCGCAGCTAGCGCCATTCGACGGCCAACACCGCGGTTCCTGGGGTGTCCGCTGTGCCGTGCGTGTGATCATTGCTTGTACAGCCCTCTCGCAGTGTCCGGACCAAGTATGGTGGGTCTGACACACCGGTGTCAATGTGTTCTTTTTTCCATTTCCAGGAGTGTATAGGTGTATGGAAACTGCCTGTTGCCCACCATTCACGGTTCACAGACGATAGTGTGCAAGTATGGCTATCTGAGTGTCGCACAAACAATGGTTGTTAAATGCATGTTGATTTCTAGGCAGAAACCGCTCATTCTTAAAGAGAGAGAAAAAGGTAATGAATGCGTTCTCGTTTACCGGGTGAAAATGTTTCGTTGTGGGTCTTGATTCACACAGATGAGCGCATGTAGGCGTTGTCTTCCTGGCTGAGCTCTACGCACAGTTTGCGGTGGCCTACTTGAATGTGACATGCGTGTAACTTTAGTCAGAGGACTGATTGTTCGTAGCTTGATTGCCTCGGTTCGCTGAAAGCGTTTGCAGTGGTCTAGGATACACGCGCACTCATGTAATGATCACAAGCTGCAGTGCTGGAATGCTGTGGACAGTGAATCGTGACAGCCATAGAGAACTTGGAGCTCGTTTCAATTAATCCCTTTGTGTCTGTACGGAACCAACATTGACTCGCTGGTGTGGCTGGCGTGGAATTTCTCAGCAAAGACACTCCGAGCTCTATATGTTACCTACTTGGACAGAGTATTCTCAGCAGTCATAATAGGCCATAGCTGAACATGTGAGAAGATGAGTAAATCTGAAAGACTGTAGTAGCTATTTTCGGATCGAGAGCCATTATTTCTAATTTCTGAGAACGCCTTCTGAAGAGTTACTTTATGTCACTTCTGTTCGGTGTAATCATACTCGTTAACGCGTTTTCTTCTGTTTGGTACGTGAATTTATGAGAATAATGATTTATATGTAGAATTTTAATTATTTCGCTACATAAAAGTGGTTTTAATATTCATATGAATTCATCTGTAAGAAAATATTGTTCACCATCTTCGTAGTCTGTTTGAACGTAGAAGACTATCTTTGCCACTTTCGTTTTTGCATTATTCATCACTGATAAGAGCATGGTGAATGTTTAGAGCTTAGGGTTAGTTTCAGATAAATAACAGCGCACTGGAGGTGAGACAAAGGAGTTCTTCAAGAGGAATATTTTTAAATATTCACCCGATATTTGTAGCAAATCTCACGGAAACCTTCTTCGACTCCGAGGAATTCCTAATTTATATAGTTAATTTCTTGAACAATGGACGACGTCCAAGACACCTTCTTTTCTTCATTTTATGCATTACAATTACTCCGATGAGTGACGTGGGCAGTTCAAGCCTGGTCGGTTGTATCTCAGTTTCATACAGCCAAACCCTCACTGGGAATAAATGAGACTGAATTGATAGCGGGAACATTTGAATATAGGATAGATAAACCTCCTGAAAACAATTATTGCAACTCGATGAGTGATACTATTTTTGTTTTACTTCTGTATCAACTATCCTAGACGTCTGTGTCTTGCTTATTGAGTGCATGCGTGTACACTGTGTGTAACGAGGTTGACGACCTGCTCGACATACAGCGCAGCTTATCAGCATACATGTGGATGGGTGTGTCATGATAGGTACGATGTCTTAATCATATATCTTTGTATCAAAGAGCAGAGAGGTCACATTTGAAACTTTCATCACATGTCTTCTGTTTCGTAAGAGTCGTACTTCATTTCGTCAACTACAGCTCACCTGACTACCGCCCTTAAAGTACTTCATTTAAGATGGAGTTAGTATTATGCCGGACAGATGCAGCAAGGGAGTGCGTCTGCTACGTGACTCTCACTACCATCGGAAATGTGGCAAGCACTGATTTCAGTGTACGTAAAAATATTATTTTTATTGGCCAGTTTAAAATCTGCCACGACTGCCTAACGCATTTACAGTCAGTTTATAACTTCCCCTGAGGATGGCCGAAATAGCGAGAGTATAAAATGCAGACTGACAATGGCAAAGAAAGACTTTGGGAAAACCTACCTTTTTTGTGTCAAAAACATTTTTCTATCCGGAGGGTAGCCTTGTAGGGAAGCAACAAGTGGACACTATACAGTAGAGAAAATAATAAATAGAAGCTTAGTAACTTTGGCGATACAGAAGTATGCTGAAGATTAGATTGGTAGGTCATATAACTGATGAAGAGGTTCTCAATCGAAACTTATAGATAAGAAATTTATGGAAATATTGACTAAAAGAAGCTATCGGTTGATTGGATGCATCCTGAGTTTTCCAACGAAGGGCTGTTTGGAGGAGTAAACGTTGAAGACAATGTCTAGACTTCAGTTTATTTCTTTGTCCAATGGTACATACTTAAGCAATTTCTAGCATTCAGATATAAACATCTACGCATTATGACCTACACAGCATTGGTAAGACAAACATGTACTATAAATGAGATACAAAAGGTACTGAACGTCTAATGGTGATTACAATAATTAACGTGAATTAAAATCTTGTTTTATTATAGCACGTCATTTTTCAATGTGCTTGCTACAGTGCGATATCCTGTGAGTTCAGCCTATTTGCCGGCCGCGGTGGCCGTGCGGTTCTAGGCACTTCAGTCCGGAATCGCGTGACTGCTACGGTCGCAGGTTCGAATCCTGCCTCGGGCATGGATGGGTGTGATGTCCTTAGGTCAGTTACGTTTAAGTAGTTCTCCGTTCTAGCGGACTGATGACCTCAGATGTGGAGTCCCGTAGTGCTCAGAGCCATTTGAACCATTTTTTTCAGCCTATGTATTGCTTAAGCTGTTACTACTGGCACACCGTCCTACTTATTTCCCACGAGAAGCAAGTTCTAACAGATGTAGGTTGCCGTAGTTGTGCCGAGATAAATCGGAACGGCTTGCACAGAGTAACTAGCGTGTGGAGGTCCGTCAAACCAGTCTTTGGACTGAAGATCACAACACAGTTATAACATACAGTTTCTGTTTTCCGTAAATTTTAAATATCGTATGACGACTGAAGGCAGTGCAATAGTTACTCATAATATCCATGTTCCCATTAACTTGCCACAATATGCGAATGGATAAAACGCTCATTTAATTCACATCTGTAACCATATGGTTAAACATTACAGACAAAAATATTAAGGTATATCTTTTTGAAAAAAGGTTACTATTTCAGCATGTTTAACATAAGCAGTTGAGCGTTTGAGAAATCCTGCCACTTTTATCATGCATGTTTCCACTCGCCCGGTATCTCCTCGTTCTCCTTTCGGTACCTGCAAATGAGGTCAGCGGAGTAATTTGTCTCTGTAGTTGTACAAGTGGACGTATATAAAAAAATTAATGCGGCCCGCAGCGATCTGCACATAGGTACCACCAGTTTCTTCATCTCGGAGTGCACTTCCATTCGATGTTCTCAATTATTTGATGTATATATTCTAATCTGTGTCTTTCCCTACCGACTTTCTCGTTATGTTTCCCGTCAAGTATCTTATAATCTTTCTTGGTGTCTCCCACGTAAATCTTCACTTGATTCTCTGGAGAATCTCCTCACCTTTCATCCTGTGTCACCACCCAATTTTCATCATCCCTCTGCAATACCGTATCTCAAATGCTTCGATACTTTTCCTTTCATGTTCCCCCGTCTTCCTTATAATCCTGCGCTACAGATGCAGGTTCAAAAAAAAAAAAAAAAAAAAGAATCTGAGTCTTATTAAGATGTACCTTTGATACTACCAGACCTGGCGAAAATGATGTCTCCCCCCCCCCCCACCCGTGCTAAACTGCTTTACCATCCTCCCAATGTCATCCGTTATCCGTAACTTTGCCCCCAGAGCAGCAGGTCAGTGTCATTTAGTCTACTAAGTGTTTACTAATTCTGATATTAACTGAATCATTAATTTATTAACTCGCAATTCCCATTATTTTCGTCATTCTTTGGCTTAGCCGCAGTCGGTATTCTGTGTCATTAGATTGTTCACTCCACTGAATGGGTCCTGCAGTTCTTCCCTACTTATACTGAAGATGGTAATGTCACCAGCGAAAGTTATTATTGACAGTATTTGACACAGCATATTAATCGCATAGTGAAATCCTTGTTTTGTACCCTTGACTCGTTTAGAAAATCCGAAAACTGTTGTCTTTCCGTTTGGCCATGTTTTATTGCAGATGTTGCGAAACTCTGCAAACTGTAACACAGGCCGTAGGTATCTTCAATTTTTGGATTCCGTGAACATTTTTCTTGAGTTCCATGCTCTTCCATTTGAAATATTCTGGATATTTCCGTATTTCATTTTTTGGCCAACATTTTTGCATATCCTTCACGTGACGTTCACTTCAAGAATTTCTGTTTCC
Source organism: Schistocerca cancellata (assembly GCF_023864275.1). NCBI lineage: Eukaryota > Metazoa > Arthropoda > Insecta > Orthoptera > Acrididae > Schistocerca > Schistocerca cancellata. The sequence continues at coordinate 404,894,040 of NC_064633.1, read as the reverse complement.
CTGGGTCTCTTTGCAGCCTAAAGAAATGCGTTTCTGAACCATTAGCTGTACAAAAACACCTTTATTCTTTACCGGTTTCGGGTTAGATAACCATATTCACAGGAGTCACGAATAGAGTATTGTACACCTTTTCCACCTGTGAAGATGGTTGTTTCACCGAAAGCAGTACATACAGGGTGACCCAAAAGTCGGTTAACAGTTGAAACTTCAGTACACGGTGTGTTGTAGATAGAGAGGTAAAAATTGAAATACGTGCTTGAAACGACAAAGGGTTTTATTGAAACCAAAAAAATGCCTAAAATTACGAACAGATGGTGAATCGTATGCTATAACAGCAATAATTACCGTAACATGACACAACAGCAATAATTAACATAACAATCGACTTTTAGCAAAGACGACATTCTTTATAACAAATGCTCAAAATGTCAGCCGTCATTCATCAGATATACCTGTAGTCGACAGGCACTGTTGTGAACAGCACTGTACAGCATATCACTAAGTACTGAGAAAAACTGCCATCGAATTTTATCGGTTAACATGCCTAATCAGGTTGGACGACCGCGTTGGACTTACGGCTTCGGGTATTCCACAACCTTTAATAACAAGTATAGAGGTCTGGAAACCTCGTAGGGTTAGCACGACGAAAGTCACAGCTCAGCACGCGATCCTCAACAAACGATGTGCTCAAGATATCTTTCACACATGAAGCAATATGTGTTGGAGCACCTTCGTATATGAAAGTCGTACCTTACAGAAAGCGTTTAACGACCTGGTTATGGATGGTGTGATTCTGTAACATAGCGGCATACCTGACACCTCTCACGTTGACAGTTTGAAAGACAACACTTCGAATTTTATACAATAAAAAGGCCCCGATCACGACTGATGTAAATCCACACCACATCGTGACTTCCTCGTCGTGTATTGGGATTTCGACGACAGTTCTAGGATTTTACGTAGCCCAAATTATGCATTTTTGGATGCTGACAGATCCTCGGAATATGAAATGGGCTTCATCGATTCAGCGTCATCCAGCACTCGTTCTTTGTTACAATAAAACTCCATGTCGTTTTAGATATGTGTGTGAAATGGTACCTTTCTACCTCCATCTATCTGTGAACCGACGTCTGGGTAACACTGTATATTGATTTTTCCAATTTACATTATTGCGCTAAACAATGATACCCAGTCTTATTCAACTGAATTCGTTACTGTGGCATTAATTAGCGTAGTTCCTTCTGCCTGAGAGAACGTCTGACACATATTATAAATCCTCATTTTCTTCATGAGTGAGTGTATATCTGTACGTCTTAAAAAACTGTCACAGTGGTACCAACGTTGGGACATTCAGGCGACGATCAACATCAACCGAAGAACGCTGATTATTTCAGATCAGTACCCATTTCATGAGTGGTCTTCGTGCAAGCGACGTCAACGACCGTAAATACATACTTCGGAAGACGGTGGATGGAATGGGGTGGTGTCCTCACACGCAAAACTTGAACTCCGACACATTTTTAAATTTAGTACTAGGAAGAAGGTGGTTGTGCCTTCTTGAGAATGAGAAATATAATAACTGTTCTATGTCTTGGAATCCGTGGTCAGAAATTGGTACTTCATTGAAACCCACCAGCTTCGACCAGATTAAAAATGCAGGGTGGTCAGAAACAGTATTAAAATTTGTAAAATTGTCTCATGTTTGCTTGTGCTAAGAAATACTAGTTAGGAAAAAATCGATACGTTGAGCCGTTTCCGACTTAATTCGGATTAAAATTAGCCAATGAGGCCTTCGCGCTCGCATATTCAAGCGGTCTGCCAAAGACGGTGTCGCGAAACTTGTTCTTCGCCTGGTTTCCTTAAGCCGATACAGAATTGGGACATGAGAAGGTAGTAAGGATCGAATACGAGCCACAGGCTGAACTGTCTCTCCGCTGTGAGAACAACTGACATTAACTGTATCTGGCGGGCCTTGTGAATTTGCCTGGCTGACAGACTGCAACGCTCAATGACTCATAGAAGACGCAAAGCATGGAAATTATTCCTTAATAGTGATTTCTCAGCAGAAAGTACCCTGCAAGAGGCATACAAGCTTTTCGGACTACACTGTATCTTTATAATTAATTCAACGATATCTTCTACTGCATTATGTATGTTGTGTGGCCGGGAGTAGACAACATACCATCAGAACTACTGATAGCCTTGAGAGAGCCAGCCATTACAAAATTCTACCATCTTATGAGCAAGATGTATGAGACAGACGAAATACCCTCAGACTTTAAGTAGAATGTAATAATTTCAATCCCAATGAAAGCAGCAGTTGGCAGGTGTGAAAATTACCGAAATATCAAATAAATAAGCCACGGCTGCAAAATACTAACTCAGATTGGAAAAATTGGTAGAAGCCGACCTCGGGGAGGATCAGTTTGGATTCCGTAGAAATCTTGGAATCCACGAGTTATCTTAGATTAATGAGAGGCAAACCTACGTTTCTAGCATTTGTAGACTTAGAGAAAGCTTTTGACAAGGTTAACTGGAATACTCTCTTTCAAATTGTGAAGGTGGCAGGCGTCGAATACAGGGAGCGAAAGGCTATTTACTATTTGTACCGAAACCAGATGGCAGTTATAAGAGTAGAGGGACATGAAAGGGAAGCAGTGGTTAGGAAGGGAGTGAGACAGTGTTGTAGCCTATCCCCGATGTTATTCAATCTTTATATTGAGCAAAAAGTAAGGAAAACAAAAGAAAAATTCGGAGTAGGAATTCAAATCCATGGACAAGAAATAAAAACTTTAAGGTTCGCCGATGACATTGTAATTCTGTCAGAGACAGAAAAGGACCTGCAAGAGCAGCTGAACGGAATGGACAGTGTCTTGAAAGGAGGATATAAGATGAACATCAACAAAACCAAAACGAGGATAATGGAATGTAGTCGAATTAAATCGGGTGATGCTGAGGGAATTACATTAGGAAATGAGACGCTTAAAGTAGTAAATGAGTTTTACTAATTGGGGAGAAAAATAACTGATGATGTTCTAAGTAGAGGGGATATAAAATGTAGCCTGGCAATGGCAAGGAAAGATAAATCTGGATACAACAATTTAATAGAGAAGGCTGACAATGCTTCAGCAGACTACAATTTTAGACTTCATGATATTAATGTTCAAACCAGTCTTCACGTCGGGATAAATCCCACTTATGCTTTTAAGTACAAGTAGTTTAAATTTTCATGTTGCAAAATATACAGATACCCAAATGTTATTTGAGGTTATTGCTGTATATTCTGTATAATCAGATGGTTTAGAAACCCATTATCCTCGTGCAAGTGTAGCAAATTTTCAAACCTCTGATATGACTTATACACTCCTGGAAATTGAAATAAGAACACCGTGAATTCATTGTCCCAGTAAGGGGAAACTTTATTGACACATTCCTGGGGTCAGATACATCACATGATCACACTGACAGAACCACAGGCACATAGACACAGGCAACAGAGCATGCACAATGTCGGCACTAGTACAGTGTATATCCACCTTTCGCAGCAATGCAGGCTGCTATTCTCCCATGGAGACGATCGTAGAGATGCTGGATGTAGTCCTGTGGAACGGCTTGCCATGCCATTTCCACCTGGCGCCTCAGTTTGACCAGCGTTCGTGCTGGACGTGCAGACCGCGTGAGACGACGCTTCATCCAGTCCCAAACATGCTCAATGGGGGACAGATCCGGAGATCTTGCTGGCCAGGGTAGTTGACTTACACCTTCTAGAGCACGTTGGGTGGCACGGGATACATGCGGACGTGCATTGTCCTGTTGGAACAGCAAGTTCCCTTGCCGGTCTAGGAATGGTACAACGATGGGTTCGATGACGGTTTGGATGTACCGTGCACTATTCAGTGTCCTCTCGACGATCACCAGTGGTGTACGGCCAGTGTAGGAGATCGCTCCCCACACCATGATGCCGGGTGTTGGCCCTGTGTGCCTCGGTCGTATGCAGTCCTGATTGTGGCGCTCACCTGCACGGCGCCAAACACGCATACGACCATCATTGCCACCAAGGCAGAAGCGACTCTCATCGCTGAAGACGACACGTCTCCATTCGTCCCTCCATTCACGCCTGTCGCGACACCACTGGAGGCGGGCTGCACGATGTTGGGGCGTGAGCGGAAGACGGCCTAACGGTGTGCGGGACCGTAGCCCAGCTTCATGGAGACGGTTGCGAATGGTCCTCGCCGATACCCCAGGAGCAACAGTGTCCCTAATTTGCTGGGAAGTGGCGGTGTGGTCCCCTACGGCACTGCGTAGGATCCTACGGTCTTGGCGTGCATCCGTGCGTCGCTGCGGTCCGGTCCCAGGTCGACGGGCACGTGCACCTTCCGCCGACCACTGGCGACAACATCGATGTACTGTGGAGACCTCACGCCCCACGTGTTGAGCAATTCGGCGGTACGTCCACCCGGCCTCCCGCATGCCCACTATACGCCCTCGCTCAAAGTCCGTCAACTGCACATACGGTTGACGTCCACGCTGTCGCGGCATGCTACCAGTGTTAAAGACTGCGATGGAGCTCCGTATGCCACGGCAAACTGGCTGACACTGACGGCGGCGGTGCACAAATGCTGCGCAGCTAGCGCCATTCGACGGCCAACACCGTGGTTCCTGGTGTGTCCGCTGTGCCGTGCGTGTGATCATTGCTTGTACAGCCCTCTCGCAGTGTCCGGAGCAAGTATGGTGGGTCTGACACACCGGTGTCAATGTGTTCTTTTTTCCATTTCCAGGAGTGTATGTCTAATGTAACAAGAAGAGAAATTTGTTAACATCGAGTATATATTTAACTGTCAGGAAGTTGTTTCTGAAAGTATTTGTATGGATTGTAGCCACGTACGGAAGAGAAACGAGGACGATAAATAGTTTAGACAAGAAGAGAATAGAAGCTTTTGAAATGTGGTGCTACAGAAGAATGCTGAAGATTAGATGGGTAGATTACATAACTAATGAGGAGGTATTGAATAGAACTGGGGAGAAGAGGAGCTTGTGGCACAACTTGATTAGAAGAAGGGATCGCTTGGTAGGACATATTCTGGGGCATCAAGGGATCACAAGTTTAGTATTGGAGGGCAGCGTGGAAGGTAAAAATCGTAGAGGGAGACCAAGACATTAATACAATAAACAGAATCAGAAGGACGTAGGTTGCAGTAGGTACTGGGAGATGAAGAAGCTTGCACAGAATAGGGTTGCACGGAGAGCTGCATCAAACCAGTCTCTGGACTAAAGACCACAACAACAACATGTTCTGTGGCTGCTTTACCCTTTCTGCCTTATCTATATACTTTATGCAGCACGTAATTTGTAAGAATTCCAAAACCTAAATCGACAAGCTTAGGCTCAGATTATAACCTCAATCTATATTTGTTCAAATCAGAAAAGTAGCATACGTCAACTTTGTTGCTTAAAGTTTCGGTAGTGAAACTTCTTTGGGCTGGTGTTTTTATGACGTTAGGGCGGTGACTTCGTTATACGTGGTGATTAACTAATGTTACGCATGTGTTTCCACTGTTTAGTGGTTTAGTTATTCAAGTAATCTTCTTCTAAAATTTATATCTATATTTGAAACGTGTACCTAATGACAATCATTGACAAATAATTGACAGCTATACGATTTTTCTGAATTTTTATTTAAAATTGTTCAGAATCCTGCTTTTCAATCTCAGCATGTGCCTTCTTGGGTATGTAATAGAACGTTTCTCTTTATATATCATTTACTCGTCAAAGATTGTGTGCTTATTTAAATGGGTGTGGAAAGAGTGTTCAGTACATGACATGTTCTTTAAGAGGCAGATATAGGTTAGAGCAGATTGTAATGTCCTTGGCAGAATAGACCCCGACCTCCTTGGCCCGGTACTGTGACCAAGTTAGCGAGCGACTTCTGGCATCCCTTGTCGATGACCCTGGGAACCTCGTTTCAGTATATCTGCCTATGTTTGTTCCACCACTGTCTGCAGGCGCGTTTACAGCACATTTCTGCCTCTTGTGAATCTCATCAGTGTATTTTCAATTACCAACAGGAATTTATTGTGGAAGTAAACAAGGCTTTCTGTTCTCTCTCTCGTTATTCCATCTCATCGTACTTCCTCTGTCATAAGGCTTCAGTTGTCAATAGTTATTACATTTTCATCTCGCTTTACATGTATCTTGTGGATTGAAAACGGTAAACAATTGTAGTATGATTCTTTGTTTGGAACAGCACCGGTATCTGAATACAAATGGAAATATCTGTTAAAAACAGAATGTTCCCCCAATGTCTTGAAACGACAATAACAAATAAATACTCATTTCAATTCCATCCTCATATATCGGTCTTATACGAAATAAATTTCGTGGATGGTGATGTTTTAATGCCGTTGCTAGTAATTGGAGGAACATTTTGTTTTTACAGATACTTCCCTTTTCTTTTCAGGTATGCGCCTGCAGATGTAGCTTTAGGCAACGGAAGCTGTTGTGGTTCCAAGTAAAGGACCTCACATGCGGCTCTTTGCTGTTTTAGTTCCCAAGATGTCATTCAGTATTATTTATACTGTTTCTTTAAGTGGATTTTGAGGAGATTCATTGATCTGCAATGCAGTACGAAGTCCCGATTAGGTTAGAAGATTTTATTGGTTTCTGAAATGGAGAACCCAAGAAGTATGATGTTATGATATGCTGTTATTCGTCGCCGGCCGCAGTGGCCGAGCGGTTCTAGGCGCTGCAGTGCGAAACCGCGCAACTGCTACGGTCGCAGGTTCGAATCCTGCCTCGCGCATGGATGTGTGTGATGTCCTTAGGTTAGTTTGGTTTAAATAGTTCTAAGTTCTAGGGGACTGATGACCTTAGATGTTAAGTTCCATAGTGCTCAGAGCCATTTTTTTTTGTTATTCGTAGTGCATGTTGCATAACAGCAAGGCTCAGGAGTGGGCGTTACCGGCCTTAATTAGTAGTCAAAACCTCTTCGGACCCAGATTCGAACCCTTCCACCAAAGACGTAGCCAGAGGGGAGGAGGGTGTCCGGTGGTACAGACTCGCCTTCTGACGTCACCTAAATAATATTACACACGATATATGTGCCGTATAGTGAAATTGAATGAGATTTTCATTTTCAGTTATACGTCAAACATGGGGTTCGAGATATCGATAGGCCTGTCCGCTATCTCTCATCCATACTTAACCAAGACCAGTTACTGCAGTTGTTGGCCTCACTTGACCTCAGCTGTTGTTTCCTTAATCAGCCCATATCTTATTTGAAGCTGAAGTTAGTTTAAATGCTGCCGTTTATTGATTTCAAGCCGTGTGCTTTTGTCATACGCAGCTTATAATATGGAGAAGTTTGTAACAAGACAGAAGAGGAAAATCAATATTGATTCGTCGACTAGCGTTAGAGAAAGTTAAGAATATGTAGGCACCACTAAATACCCAAATTATCTACGAGTAGCATTTAAAGGTTACCACTATTTGGAGAGTGGTAGAAGTCTGGAATTGCAATTTTTCTTTGTTTCACAAAGCAAAGGAACTGTAAACATCAAGAAATATACCAATTAATTAAAATCAGTGCGTAAAAATTCACTTTTATTTGTGTATCAACCAAATGTAGCGTTGATCAACAGAAACATCGACCATATTGCTAAGTTTGCATTTGTTGAAACGATTTGCTCAAAATTCTTTAGTTTATTGCCCAAGAGGCAAAATATCGAACAGTTCGATCAGCCAGACAGTACTGATTTATGAAAACGAGTTCCGACAGGGCGAGGAAGAGTTTGTGGAGGGCATTCGTTTCTAAACGATTCTCTCAGGCGTTGCTTGAAATCGTGCAAGCCTACTGCACCCTGCATCCCCCCCCCCTCCTCCAATACCCGTCAGAATCTATTTACGCCCTTCTAATAATATATTAATTGAAGCTTTTTTGAAATTTTCTGTGATTGTCTTATAACTACATTGTTTTTAAATTGAAAAAATAATGACATAAAACAAAAAATGGTTCAAATGGCTCTGAGCACTATGGGACTTAACATCTATGGTCATCAGTCTCCTAGAACATTGAACTACTTAAACCTAACTAACCTAAGGACATCACACACATCCATGCGCGAGGCAGGATTCGAACCTGTGACATAATACAAGTTTCGTGATATTTGTAATAGTACTTATTTTGATTTCTGCCATGCTCATTTCTTTCTTGGGTAGCGAGTATTTAATTTTAATGTTGGTTTGCACATGGTTTTGAAAATACTTGTAGTTCACGGATATATACATTGGAAGGCAGCTAATGTTCGTCCTTTTCTACAATTTATCTGTGCATAAGGATTTCTCATTTGCGGAACAGCGATGTATCATGTCATTAAGCTTTACTACAAGAACGATGCTCTATTCACTTCTGTGAAATGTTTCATTCATAGTATCCTTGAAATAGTGAGTCCAACCGTCACATCTCTAATGTGTTTTTAAATAAAAACAACGTCGCGTGGCACCACGGACTGTGGCAGTTCTTTTAAATGGACACTACGTCGACAACTTACTTGTCCTTAAAACCAACTGCACCCAGTTTTCTCCGGAGGGTCACCCGCACCAGTACTGGTAAGGCTTAAGGTTGGGTAACTGCGGTGATAGGATGGGAACCGGAGCTACCAAGGTGGCATGGCCGTTGGGTGTTTGTAAATAACCGTCATAGGAACGACAACGTATGGTATACATCCCAGAGGAGTTTATCAAAGACTTTGTAACCGTATTATCAAGGAAAAATATTAAATCATTTATGAGGTTGTATACATCAGAAGTCTAGTTGTAATCGGTGCTTCAGTCAACGTTAAGGTTCCAAAACTGTACCTCATGATATTTGTTTTATAGACAAATTTGCGTGCTATAGTTTCAGGTCCACTTTCGAAATAAACATTTAAAAAGAAATTATTTTAATTGAGGAGTGACGGGGAGCAAGGAATGAAAAGAAATGGCACGAACTAATGATATTAGCTGCATCGGGACTTATTACAGAATCAGTGGCAACGAATGAAAATATGTGCCTGACCGGCTCTAGAACCCGAACCCGGACATGTCCAAAAGAGGTTACACTACGCATTCGTATAAAAAGAAGTTCTTGATCACTTAAGAAAAATGAAGGATAGTATAGAAATGAAAGGTACTTCAATTAAATTTTAGACTGAGTAGAGGAGCTTGGGATGTCTTGATGCGCTAAAGAAATTCTGACATCGTCGAGGTAAGCCGTAAATTAAAATAAAAGATTGTAGTAAGAGGAAAATACCCGTTGTGGAAAGAGGTTTAAGGCCGTTTTACTTTATAAGTTATTTATACTAACGTTGAGTCCCCTCCGTTCAGTGATAGTGAACCTTATAGTAGAAGAATGAGTTATGTTTTGCTAGCGAAGAGGAGTATATTTTGTGTGAACAATATATTCGTTTGAGACGGCGGCTAAGTGCATCATTTGCAATATAATAGACCTCTCTGGTGCTATTGTACGCTCCGAGTTTACGTGTGTATTATAATGCTCCTTGGTTGTTGTGTTCGATGTATTTTATCTGGAAGTACAAATACAGTTACTGGCACTAAATGTCTTTTATCCACTATTACTTATTCAACTGTGTCGACTCTAATAGTTTATGGGGTCAGTGATGTATTTGGAATAAGTATATACATAACACAACAGTGACAAAGTATTGGAAAAATTCCAGGTAGTGCACTTATGCGAAGTACGAGTCACCCTTAGAAGACAAATGCAACTCTTTTTGTATTGTTCTTCGGTATTAATATTTACGTCAAGAAAGATCAAAGTTACCGTTAAAATTAGTGCGGCACAAATTCCGCAGATTGAAAGACATGGGTCGCGAAAACTATGCAACGTGGAAATTTGCAGTAGAAGCGTATTTACGTTTGGAAGACCTATGGGGTGTGGTGGATGGAACAATGAAATCCACAGAACAGAACTATTCAAGTAAGGATAGGAAAGCAAAATCAAAGCTGATACTACTGGTTGACTCACTGAATTATGTTCACACTGAGAAAGCTGCGACAGCGAAAGAAGTCTGGGACAATTTACGAAGTGCATCTGTGGATGGAGGTCTTACAAGGAAAGTAATACTATTACGTGAGTTAATAGCCACTGAGCTGGACAAATTGAAGTGTGTAGACGAATACGTCAACAAAATAATATCCACGTCGAACCGACTGGGAAACATTGGGTTTGAGATCGCTGACGAATGGATAGGGACACTACTGTTGGCAGAACTGCCCGAAAGGTATGCGCCTATGGTTATGGGGCTGGAAAGCTCAGGTATACCGATCATGGGCGACAGTGTTAAAGTGAAAATCCTATAGGGTGTAAAGAGCACTTCAAGCTGTCATGTATTGTAGATGGAAACTGCATCTGCTCTTTATTCAAAAAACAAAAGGAAGAAATCAGTGAGGTGCTATAGATGTCAGAAGGAGGGGCATATTGCATCTCAGTGCAGAGATAAAGAAAACCCAAGGTCAGACTCGCAGCAAAAGAGGTATGTTGTTGATAGCCCAGAGAAAGGGACCAATAATAAAGGTAGGGCGCTCTTATGTTTTTATTCTTCTGGAGATGTGGGTAATCGCCAACTGCAAGGGATTTTAAGCACGAGTGCGTCTGTGCGTTCTGTTAAAGACAAATATCCTCTTTATGATGTTAAAGATAAGACTCATATGGGAATATATACTGTTGATGGCAGCAAGCTCCAATGTCATTTGGCTGTGAAACTAGAAGTACAAGTAAGTGTAAATAGTGAACCCTGTATGGTTACAGCACATGATGTTCATTACGTGAAAACCGTTGCGTTAACCCACTGTCTTTAGGGGATATTGTCATGAATGGAAATACAATCACTTTTCACAAGCACGGAACAAGAGTAATCAACGAAAATGATGAAGTTATAACTACAGCAAGTAAAGAAAGAGGTATGTTTAAGTGGGATACCATTGACAAAATGGTTCAAAAGGCTCTGAGCACTATGGGACTAAACATCTGAGATCATCAGTCCCCTATAACTTAGAACTACTTAAACCTAACTAACCTAAGGACTTCACACATATCCATGGCCCAGGCAGGATTCGAACCTGCGACCGTAGCAGTCGCGCGGTTCCAGACTGAAGCGCCTAGAACCGCTTGGCCACCGCAGCCGGCGATACCATTGACAGTAAACATAGAAATCTTAGTCATTCAGTATACTCAGCGAAAGGTTTTTTATTGGCACCTCAGAATTAGACACCTAAATAGAAAGAATATGTCTTCAATAAGGGATATGGTAAATGGAATACAGACTTAGTCTATCAAAGGACCCTTGTGAGATACTTATAAAAGGAAACAAAGCGAGGCTGCCTTTTGAGATTAGTAAAGGTAAATCTACAGACGTCTTACATTTCATCCATACAGATGTGTGTGGCTCGATGGAGTAAGAATCTATAGCTGGGCGTTATTATTCTCTCACTTTTATTGATGATTATTCACGATATACTCATTTTTATTTTCTTTTTTCCAAAGAACAAGTGAGTGACATTTTTGAGAAATATCGTAATATGGTCGAAAGGTTGACGGGAAAGAAGATCAAGATCATCACGTCTGATAAATAAATAAATGTCGTGCGACTAGGGCCTCCCGTCGGGTACACCGTGTGCTGGGTGCAAGTCTTTCGATTTGACGCCACTTCGGCCACTTGAGCGTCGATGAGGATGAAATGATGATGATTAGGACAACACAACACCCAGTCCCTAAGCGGAGAAAATCTCCGACCCAACCGGGAATCGAACCCGGGCTCTTAGGATTTACATTCTGTCGCGCTGACCACTCAGGTACCGGGGGCGGACATCATGTCTGATACCGGGAGAGAATACATTTAAAGAGAAATTGAAGACACTTCTGACGAAAATACGAATCAGCCATCTCAAAATGGGATTTCTGAGAGAGCTAACAGGCCCCTTGTCGAAAAAGCAAAGAGCATAACAAATGATGTTGGAGTATCAAAAGATTTTTGGGGAGAGGTGGTATCAAAGGCCATATATTTGAACAACAGATAACCTACAACAGCGTTTAGGAATATAACCCCATTGAGTTATGTGATACGTGGGACTTACAGGAGTTAAGGGAAACGTGGAAAGGGGGACCCATCAATATAACTTTCTTTCGAGACATCCTGTTTGTTTACCAATATATAACCATAAAATTCCCTATAACAAATTTGCTACATTGTTTTGACCCTACACCTTAGGTTGAATAAGCTTTTGCAAAAAAAGTCTGAAGAGCTGTACAGTAAAACAGCGAACAATATGACAATGATTACAAGATGGCCGGACCTGCAGCCCGACTGTTATTGGGTGAAACAGCGGTGTTTACGACACAGTCTGTCTTATCAAATGACCTTCTGCAACACATGAAAACTATATAGGCACCATTGATGACAAGAGTGATTCAGTTACCCAGAACAGACGATGTCACTTTTAACTTGCAAGCTGTATGACGAAAGGTTCAGGGTTAAGATGCTCACCTTTTCTTAAAGGTTAAACAGATTAGGAAACAATTTGACAATGATAAGGCTCTCCACAAAGCAACCTACCAAAGGCAAATGGAGACTAATTAAGATGACAATGAGCTTGATTACGAACAAAATGAAGGGAACACCTCTGCTTAAAGGTTAAATACGTTAGGAAACATTATGACAATGATAAGGCTTTCTTCAAAGCAACCAACCTATTAATTTCAATCGGCAACCAAGGTGTGACAGGATACAAACTGATAGTCAGTTACTAAGACGGCTCCGAAGGAACGTCTTAAGACACAACTTGTGAACACTTATTACAAGAGAACTCACTCGGCGGAATCACAAAGTACAGCTAAAATACTCGAGTAATGACCCAGTCTTTCAAACAGAGAAACGAACAGCTTAGTACAACAGGTTGTTCACATTATAATATATGACTGAGAAATGCAATTAAAATAAAGGAACTGGACCGGTTAACTTCTAAATATAATCACAAGGGCCCTCTTTTCTTTAATGGCAACCTGTGCCTTAGTGCAATTGTTCCGGCTGTATTTACAACCTGAAGCTGATTCATTAGAACATTAATGATCGGGTACAAACCAAAAAGGAAAGGCAATATAATAGCGGGACAAATCTTCAAACGACGTCTAGTGTGTTAGTACGTTACTACTGTCTATATTTACGGCCAAAGAGCCGACCGAGTAAAATTTCTGATGGTCGGGTACAAACTAGAAAATAATGAGGCCAGTTAGACAGTGGCACAAATCACCACGAGGATTACAATATATTACTCTCCTTCATCAGGACGCAGCTCCATGGATGCAATGAGTGGTGCTGATGAAGGCCAGTTAGAGGATGGCAGCCAGACCACGAGCGGTCGTCCGACACGAATGTTGACAACCAACAGACGGGATGTCGACCTGCTGCTTGATGTCGACGCTGACCTCGGGTAAGTACTCCAGTATCTTCACTCTGTGCAGTCCCTCTGTCCGCAGCTCGTGGCTTCGGCCGTCTGGACCTCGTGAAATTTAAACGTTTTTGGGTGTGATGCAATGGCGCACATTCCAGCTAAGTGGAAAATGGAACCGAAAAGCTAAAAAGTTTATTTTTGTAGGCTATTGTGGGAATTCAAAGGGCTGACGATTAATGGGTCCATTGGATAAAAGGATAGTTAGAATCAGAGATGTAGCATTCTTCGAAAATAGAAAGGACTCAGAAAAGGGCAAGGCTACTAAGTTAACAGCACTCAGTTCCAAGAGTGAAACCTTATGTGAAGAAAGAGAAAGTGAAGAACAGGAGGCGGACCGTCAAAGGCAAATAGAGACTAATTAAGATGACATTGAGCTTGATTACGAACAAAATGAAGAGAACACTGTAAGGAGTTCTTCTCGCGTGCCAAAACCAAAAAGAACATCCGGATTTTGAGATGTATACAGCCCTGTCTTTTACTGATGAGCCAGCAACAGCAGAAGAAGCTCTCAAGAATGGAAGGAAGCGATGAAGAGGGAACTGGAATCTTTATTTCAGAACGAAACCGTTGAATGTGTAAATATGCCAGAAGTTAAGAAACCATTACAGACTATATGAGTATCCACTTTGAAGAGCCCTGAAAATTCATCACCAAGATACAAAGCACGGCTTGCAGTAAAAGCATATTCGCAAAAGCAATAGGTAGATTACAAAGGAACTTTTTCACCTATCATCAAGTATGCGTTATTCAGATATCTTTTAGCCTTGGCAGCAAAACGAAATTTAACAATTCATCATATGGATTTTAAAGCAGCATATTTAAACGGGAAATTGGAGGAGGAGATGTATGTCATTCCACCAAGAGAAGTCATGAAAACCAGATCGGAAAGGGAAAAGATTGGGCGTTTGCGAGAAAGTATTAATGGACTTAAACAGGGTGGACATGGCTGGAAAAGATGTCTACATAAAACTTTAATAAATATGAATATGAAACAATCTAAGGCAGATCCCAGTATGTACTGCAAAAGGGGAAGAGAAGGGATAATAATAATAATGGCAATGTGGGTGGACGACTTCTTTATCCTGACTGAAAACTGAAACCAAATGAGAATTTTTAAGAAACAGCTGTAAACTAATATTAGGGTACATGATTTCTGAGACGTTATACGTTATTTAGGTATGCAGATCACAAAGGATGAAGAGAGACCAGAATTTAGCATAATTCAATCATCATATACAGAAAAAATCTTAAAGAAATTTGGCATGAGTGACTGTAAACCCATAACTACTCCAATGGAAGTATGAGTGAAGTTAAATATAAATGAGACAGATGTGAAATGTGACACGAATGTTCCATATTTAGAAGCAGTACGGAGTCTGTTATATTTGTCTCCAACGTCACTATTAGACATTGCTTCTGCCACCTACACAGAGAGCAGATATTAAAGAAACCCAAACGTAAAGCACTAGATAGCTGTGAAAAGAATATTCCGGTATCTAAGTGGAACTTCAAACTACCACTTAAGATACCATAGAGTAGGTAATACAAAACTAGAAGAGTACAACGATGCGGACTGGGGGAGTGAATTGGGAGACAAGCACTCCACTACTGGCTGCTGCTCTAAGTAATGGAGGGCCTCATTTCATGGTCCTGTCAAAAGCAAAAAACTGTTGCCGAGTATATGGCGCTATCTTATACCACACAGGAATCGATGTGGCAAAGAACATTAATACTAGGGATGGAACTTTAATAGTGGCAACTATTTATTTACAGCTCGTACAAAATATATACGTGTTTCAAAGTTTTACTGACCTTCAAGTAGTCACCAGCAATGTGTATAACCCGTTGCCAGCGATGTGGAACTCGTAGTATATTCTTAGCAGTGCCAGTTGTGTTGACAGCTCGAGCTGCGCGGTCTATTGCCCGACGAATCTGTAGCAATTCTGAAGCGAATGCCGTGAAGTGTTCCCTTCAGTTTAGAAATCGAGATGAACTCATGAGGGCTCTAGCCAGGGCAGTGCAGTAGGTGGTACAGCACTTAGCCGCCCTAACAGTCAAACAAATCAGTAACAGCGTGCTTGAGCATGGTCCTGCAAAATGATGGTCAGATCCTGCAGAAAGTGTCATTACTTCTGTCTCTAAGCTGCTCGTAGGTTTTGTTCCAAAAGTGGACAGCATAGAGACATAAGTGATTACACTTTCCGCAGGACCTGACCATCATTTTGCAGGACAATGCTGAAGCACGTACAGTGCGAGCTGTTACTGATTTGTTTGCCTGATGGGGCTGCTAAGAGCTATACCACCTACTGCACTGGCCTGACTTAAGCCCTCCTCAGTTCAACTCGATTTCTAAACTGAAGGAAACACTTCACGGCATTCGCTTCAGAACTGCTACAGATTCGTCGGGCAATAGACCGCGCCGCTCGAATTGTCAACACAACTGGCCATGCTAAGAGTATCCTACGACTTCCACATCGCCGGAAACGGGTTATACACAATGATGGTGAATACTATGAAGGTCAGTAAAACTTTGAATCACGTATCTATTTTGTACGAGATGTAAATAGATAGTTGCCACTGTTAAAGTTCCAACCCTTGTATGAGAAATAGAACGAAATTTAATCGTGGAATCTATAACGATCTTCTGTGACAATAAAGGAGCCATTCACCAAACAAAATTGATGTCACTAGTTCTAGGACAAAACTTATGATAAAAAGCTCCATTTTATTCAGGACCACATAGAGCGACAAACATCGCCGTGTACTACCTGCGCACAGAAGACATGTTGGCTGACCTTCCGCAAAAACCCTTGACTAAGATTGTCGGGAAAGATTGTGGGGCTATTTGGTTTATCTTCTGAAGACAAACCGCAAATTATATGTTCAAAGGGGGGTGTTCAAATTGTGTGAACAATATATTTCGTGTGGGACGGCGGCAAAGTGCACCATGTGAAATATAATAGACCTCTCCGGTGCTACTCTACGATCTGAGTTCATGTGTGTAATATAATGTTCCTTGGTTGTTGTGTTCGATTTATTTTACTTAGAAGTGCAAATATAGTTACTGGCACTAAATGTCTTTTACCCAGGATTACTTAATCAGCCGTGTCGACTTTACGAGTCATTCATCCTAACGTAAGACTCATCCGTTCTGTGATAGTGAACCTTATAGTAGAAGAATGAGTTACGTTGTGCTAGCAAAGAGGCGTACACATTAAAGCAGAATATTTGTTCGTTTGGCAATAAAGTTATTGTATTGCCGAATAAAGAAATATTTAATTCTGAAATTAGGGAAAATACATGTTACACCTCCTTTAAGAAAAATTATCTTGTTGAATTTTGTAGACCAGATAATATTGGTATGAACATCACCAGAAAGAAAATTATGCACATAAAATAAAAAAAAAATTATAAATAAATTTTCAGAATTAATGAAAAACATGCACCTTTTTAAGCTCCTGTTTAACAAATCGGACCGTCTCCCTCCTTTGATAAAACACTGGGTACGTCTTTGACCCCACTGCTTACATTTTGGATAAAAATATCACTAGTAACAGCGGCAGAAGACTTCCGGCACAAGATGTAACCTTCATTCTGGCGAGAGCTTTGTCAAAAAGGGCGGAGGAACGGACAGAGGTTCAGGGCATTCTCTAGCCCTTGGGGTGAGAAACTGCCCCTAAAATGCAGAAGAATCAGTAATGATAAACGCCATGAGGATATGGAAGGCAATGGAAACCACTGCATTAAAAGACACATAATGCATAGCCACAGGACATGCGGCCTGCAGTTGAAAAAGTGTCATGATGATCTCTCCATTGGCTAAAGATTCTGGAAGAGTTCTTCATTCGGATCTCTTGGAGAGGCCTGCCAAGTGGGAGATTACCATGAGGAAAAGGCTAAATAACCAAGGAAAGGATAACGTCTTAAGAGATGTGTGCGGAACGTTAGAATTTTAATCGTGGTAGAGATGCAAGAAAAATTGAAAGGGAAAGTGCTTACACTCAGTACAGGTATAATGGAGACCAGTGAAGTGAAATGGGAAGATAACAAGGATATTTGGTGAGATTAGTACAGAGTGATACTAACTGCAGCAGAAAACGGTAAAACGGGAGTGAGACTCGTTATGAATTGGAACGTATGGCAGACAGGGTAGAACTTGAGTTACTGTGAATAGGGTTGTTCTCGTCAAAATTGGCAGCAAACCATCACCGACATCGATACTTTAGGTATAGGCGCCGATGTGGCAAGCGGAAGGCCAAGAGATAGAGAGAGTATATGAGGATAATTCGGTACGTAAATGGAGATGAAAATGGAAATCTAATAGTCATGGGATACGGTTGTGGGACAAGGTATTAAAGAAAGGATTATGGGACAATATGGGCACGGTACTACGAATGAAAAAGGAAAAATACTAACTGGACACTGCAATAAATTTAAATTTCTAATAGCTAATACGTCCAAGAGGAAATGAAGATAAATGATGCTCTGACATTGATGGCCTGGAGGACCCGTCCGGGGAAGTTCGCCTGCGAGGTTGCAAGTCCTATTTCATGTAACGCCACACTTGGCGTCTTGTGCGCCGGTGATGATGATGAATGGATAACACAACAGCCAGTTCACGAACTGTGAAAATCTCCAACCCGACCCGGCATCGAACCCGAGCCCGCCGCATGGCAGGCAAACACGTTAGCATTCAGCTAAGCTAACTAATATATGTTAAAAAAAGGGAAGGAAAGGAGGTACACTAGGAAATGGCCGGGAGATAGGGGAAAACTTCAATTAGATTACATCATGAACGGGCAAATATCCCCAACTTCTGTGTCGCATTCTAACGCTTATCCAGGAGCAGATGTAGACTCAGATCACAGTGTAGTAGTGATGAAGTGTAGACTGAAGTTCGAGAGACAAGTCAAGAAGAACCAGTGTGCAAAGAAGTGGGATACGAAAGTACGAAGAGATGCGCTTAAATTTTTCCAAGGCCATAGATGCTGAGAGACGAAATTTCTCAGCAGGCAGTTCAGTTGAAGACGAAAGGGCATCTATAAAAAGGGTAATCACAGAAGTTGGAGAGAAATACATAGGTACAAAGGAGATAACTGGAAAGAAACCAGTAGTAATCGAAAAAATACTTCAGTTGATCGAAGAAAGAAAGAGTACAAAAATTTTCAGCGATATTCAGGAATAGGGAAACAGCAGTCACTCAGGAATGAAACTAATAGGAAGTGCAGGGAACTAAGGCGAAACGGCTGCATGAAAACGAGAAGAAATTACTTCCGGAAGGACTAACTCGGCATATAGAAAAGTCAGAACAACC
Source organism: Schistocerca cancellata (assembly GCF_023864275.1). NCBI lineage: Eukaryota > Metazoa > Arthropoda > Insecta > Orthoptera > Acrididae > Schistocerca > Schistocerca cancellata. The sequence continues at coordinate 404,875,223 of NC_064633.1, read as the reverse complement.
TTTCGGATATGCTGAATGGAATGAACAGTCTATTGAGTACAGAATATCGATCGAGAGTAAATCGAAGAAAGACGAAAGTACTGAGAAGTAGCAGAAATGAAAATAACGAGGTACTTAACATGAGGACTAGCGAACACGAAGTAGATGATAGTAAGTAATTCTCGTACATAGGCTGCAAAATAACCTATGACGGACGGAGCAAGGACATCAAAAGCAGACCAGCCTTTCCGAAAGGGCATTACTGGCTAAGAGAACTCTATTTGTATCAGACATAGGTCTTAATTTGAGAACGAAATTTCTGAGAATGTACCTTTGAAGCACAGCACTGAATGGTAGTGAAACATAGAAGATAATCGTGTCCGCCCCAGTAGCTGAGTGGTCAGCGTGACGGATTGCCGTCCTCCGGGCCCGGGTTCGATTCCCGGCTGGGTCGGAGATTTTCTCCGCTCAGGGACTGGGTGTTGTGTTGTGTTCATCATCATTTCATCCCCATCCGGCGTGCAGGTCGCCCAATGTGGCGCCGAATGTAATAAGACCTGCGCCGTGGCGGCCGGACCTGCCCCGCGAGGGGCCTCCCGGCCAATGACGCCAAACGCTCATTTCATTTCCATAGAAGATAATCGAACCATTTGAGATGTGCTTCTACAGAGGAATGTTGAAAATTAGATGGGCCGATAAGGTAAGCAATGAGGAGGCCCTCCTTAGAATCTACGAGGAAAGGAATATACGGGAATCTTTGACCAGAAGAAGGTAAGGGGTGGAATAACATCTATTAAGACATCACAGAATAGTTTCCATGGTATTAGCGGCAGCTACAGAGGGTCAAAGTCGTAGAGGAAGGCAGAGAATTAAATATATCAAGCAAGTAATTGAGGATGTAGAATGCAGTTTCTACTCTGAGATGAAGAGTTTGACACGACAGAGGAATACGTAGCGGGCCGCATCAAACCAGTTAGAAAACTGATAATTTAAAAAAAAATTCATAGCCCGAATTGTTAAATTTAATGATGACTGAGTTCGCGATGACATTGAACGTCTTTTCACAAGAAGTTATCACACTATTAATGGAGTTATACATTGAATTCTGGCATCTTTCTTGTGTGACCACACAGTGACATTTGTATGACATCACAGTTTGGTGAAGTTCATGGGGCGTTTTTGGAGCTCTTTGAATTAAAGCACGGTTGATACGAAAATTTGCTGTTTAATGCCACTGCACATTAGAAATGTATCAATTAAAAGTCACTTTTGATAATATGCTGCCAGGCGAAAAAGTTTCCATACTGGATTAATAAGACGGAGAGAAAAAATAAGATGCTGGTCTTAATACTTCAGGGAGTCTGCATAGCCTCCTTACACTATAACGCCACGCCCACACCGTTCATACAACCACGTGAAACTGTCAGAAAAGCCCTTTTTTGTGGTTTTGTTGTTGTTCGACTCGTGCGTCACTTTGCCTTTAATGTCTCTTCTGTCGTCAAAGCGTTGACCCTTTGCGTGAATTTCTACAGTCTTTCAGTCGGTATTAGGTTCGTACTGAGGGCAAATATTGTAACCGTTAATGATTTTGTCTATAGAAGAGGTGTACGCTCATTGCACATCAATGAAGTTTCTGGTGGGGCCACACGACACTGGCTTCGTCTTGGATTCAATGTGTGCGTAAAAAATGATGGATACACTTGTATGATCCTCATAATATTTCGGAGAACGTATGGAATAATTTGTTAAGAGACTTTGCTTAATTGCGATTTATGACACAAATCGGCTGAGACATTACGGCCACACATCCAACGGCCACACGTCCTCTACTTAACTGTGCCCACTCGTAACTGTCTTTGCGAGTGCACATGTGTTGTTAGCTCAGGCTGACACCGTTGTTACTGCGCTTGCGCCAGTAATACCTCCTCTAAACTGAACTCCGTTCGAACAAGCCATGCTAGACACAACGGCACTGACAGTTCGCCGAGTCATTCTGAACTAAGAGCGTTACCCGATATGGACATGGAAGAGCATGTGTTTAGCACAACCAACTCCCGGTCGTTGTCAGCATTCTTGACCGGAGCCGCTATTCGTCAATCAATTTGCGTTCAATTGGCCAGATAAAAAGTGAGTACACCCCGCTTGCCGAGAAACCACGGCAGACCCCCTTGGCCGCCCTTAAAGTGCTACCCAAGCCCGACAGAGCTTAACTTAGGTAAACTAAAGGGAACCAGTGTCACTGCTACGGCAAGGCAGTGGCCAATAATAACTGTCTGCCAGGAATGGAATCGGTCTCGGAACGTTCTGGAAGAATGTTGTGTTTGTTGTATCAAACTTACGGCAGTTGAAGTGTATGCGGTTGCCACAATGATAATTTTGAGAGTAGTTTGTTAATAAAGGCATTTTAGAACAGACAACGCCTGGAGAGGAGTACATTCAGATAATGACAGCAGATATTTAATCTCTGTAGCTTTGCCTTGAGGATGGTTCAAAATGGTTGAAATGGCTCTGAGCACTATGGGACTTAACATCTATGGTCATCAGTCCCCTTGAACTTAGAACTACTTAAACCTAACTAAACTAAGGACATCACACACCTCCATGCCCGAGGCAGGATTCGAACCTGCGACCGTAGCAGTCGCGCGGTTCCGGACGGACCTTGAGGATGGCTTTTTCTCATGACTTGATAATAATTATGGTTCGGCTCTTTATCAATTGTTTGAATAAAACGGAAGCTTATGTTTTGATTGTTTATTGAATTCAAGAAAATCTCTTCTTGTATTTGGAACACAGATGATATATTCCATTTTCGTTATAATAACAGTGAAATCAAACTTTCTTCTATGTGATCTGAAAACCAACAACAGTCCACAGCCGACAATCAGCTAGTCTCGAGGTACGAGAACATTACCTCATTTCCTTCTCATACGTACAGGGTGAATTGATCATGCTTCTACTACCTTAGAGCCGGCCGCTGTGGCCGAGCGCTTCTAGGCACCTCTGTCCGGAACCGCGCTGCTCCTATGGTCGCAGGTTCGAGTCCTGCCTCGGGCATGGACGTGTGTGATGTCCTTAGGCTAGTTAGGTTTAAGTAGTTCTAAGTCTAGGAGACCGAAGACCTCCGATGTTAAGTCCCATAGTGCTTAGAGCCATCTGAACCATTTGAACCAATCCACAATCATAGAACCAAATCTACAAGTGTGCCAAGATAGGTTCCCATGAAGTTACATTGGTATCAAAATGTAACCTAAGACACATATTTTTATACATCAGAAGATATATATTTTTGCTTTATTTCAAAATATGATTTGTATCAATATACTCAGCTATTGTTTTTATTCAAATCAGGTTTAGGTTGAATGAAAACTACCTATTGTACATAAAAAAATACTCATATGTACTTTATATGAAATATGAGCCTCCAAATAATCGAAAGTCAAGCTAATAGGCTGTCCTGCGAAAGCTCAATTACGCATACATTCACAAAAGCGGTACCACAACCTTGACTTTCTAGAAATCATGCATCTATAGGTTCAGCACTGGTCACACAACAACGATATAGGTTCGTTTTACTCCGTAATTTTTGAAAAAATAAATAAATAAAAAGCTGAACAAGTAACGCTCAGTGAAATGATTCACATTCGTGGTATCGACACATTTTATAAAAATGCATGTACGTTTGTATATACGTTATGTATGTATGTTGACGTCTCCTCATAAACCACTGGACCGATTCCAACCAAATATGGTACACGTATCATTTACTGTCTGGAGTGAATCGATGTGGTGGTAAGAATCACTTACCTATTATCTGAGGAGCGGGAGTGAGAGTGAAATAATACGAGTAGTATAGCTCACGACCCACGAATTCACGGACTCCATTCATTCTGTCTTTGAGAATGAGAGCACTTGGTAAATTGCAAGAAACCTTATACATAATTTCAATCTTTTACAAAACTTTTGCTCGATGAGAATCACCACAAAATGATGAAAAAAAAGTTTATCGCCTACTTAACTTTCACTGTTCATCCACTACAACTGCCGCATCAAGCATGACGTGTAAGTTTATTACTTGTCCGATACCAAGTCTGTTTGCGACAAAGTTCGCAGACAGTATTCAGATATTACTCTGAATGTACGTAAAATATAATATCAGTATACGGCGCCAATTTCACGAGATATAACGTCATAAACAATGAGATATGTGAAGAAGTGCAACATCATGCATGACACTTGAGTATGTTATTTCCTTACTACTAACTATATTCACGACACTGTTGCGGAGAATGTTCTACTGTACCACTGAAAGTACCTGCGAAATTATATCTTTGCAGGACAAATAATTCGGAAGATATACCGTCTTAAACTCTGAGACGCGTGAAAAAATTCCGCATCATACACTAGGGTTTAAAATTTATTTCGTATTTAATACTAGTTCTGTTTGCAAAGTATTTATTAGACAGAATAAAAATATGAGACGGAACGGAGCCTAAAATTACATCACTGCTCTACATATTGTTCAGGAGACATAACAAAATGGATATTGATCTGCGTGGAATCGAAACTGCAGGACCCAATTCACTAAAGAAGCAGGTGATGGATGTGCACAAATATGTGTGAAGTATGTTAAATATGTGTGAAATACATGTGAAATCTTAGTACTCTTAGAAAGTCACAGAAAAGAACCTGCACCTAAACTTCAGAATCGATTTCACCTAAACAGGGTGCACGCATTACAGTCTGGAAGGACATACTGCGGATATTAGAACCAGAAAACTCTTTTCAGGTGGGGGTGATAACGTGGAGAGAGAAGGGGACAGGAGAGAAAGGTAGAAAGAGAGGGGGACGAGAGCACACACAGTCAACGCGGAGACTCCCTGCCAGGAACTTAATTGTAAACTGGAAGGAAATCATGTGGGTGAAAAGGACAGAGAGTGCGTGAGGGAGGAGATGGAGAGAGAAGGGAGGGAGTAAGTGATGGACCGAAAGTGGATGCAGGACGAGATGGACTGAGATAGGATGGAGGAGAAGTTGGGCAGAGACACAGCGAGGAGGAAATAAACAGAAAAGGGAAGAGGAGATGAAAAGATAGAGCAAAGAAGGAGACTGACTGCGACAGGAGGAGGAGGGGGGAGAAGGAAGAAGAGGAGAAAGAGGACAAATACAGGGGCAAGAAAGGATGGACAGAGTTGGCGTGGTGGAGGAGGCAAAGGGAGTGAGGTACAGATGGAGGGCCACCAGAAAAAGGGTTCAAAGAGTTAGGAGGAGATGTACAGAGGGCACCGGAGTAGATGGACAGCAGGGCAACATGAGAGGTGGACAGAGAGAGTGGGGAGGAACAGATGGACAGATAGAGAGGGAGGGAGTAGCAAATGGACAGAGAAAGAGAGAGGAGGAGATAAACAGTGAGATATGGTGAAACGAGTGGATAGGAAGAGGAGGGAGAAGGAGAGGGATTGCAGAGAAAATGGATGAACCGTGGGGGATAGGGGTGGTAGGCTAAAAATTAGAGTAAATACATAATGGGGCAACACCATGTACTCAGCTAGTTGAAGGATGAGTGTGCAAAATAAGACTTAGGGCTATGAGGAATACTTGGCACGAAGTATAGGAACAGATATAGTTACTGTCAATGTTTCCAAAACTCTCTGTGTGTGTGTGTGTGTGTGTTTGTGTTTGTGTTTATGTATGTGTGTGTGTGTGTGTGTGTGTGTGTGTGTGTGACAAGGTCATCCGCACTACTCCAGCTTGAAAACCCGTAGTCGAATATCTTGCTATTTACATGGACAAATATTGTAATATTTTAAAATTAAGTCGTAAATATGATAGTCTTTACAGTCATGACAAACCTTCATTATTTTACTCTTATTTTAAGAAACAAATATTCCTCTGTGCATTTTGTACCCGTTATTCACGTACTTTTAACATCTCGATACGATGGATAACTGACACACCGATGTTCAAAGCGTTTCCTTAATAAAAAAAATTTGCAAATCTTTTATCAAATTTACGTTCTTTCGTTACGACTGCTGTGGTGTGAAAACAGGGGAAGCGGCGAATTTCAGACGTACCATTGAATGTCAGCTGCATACTCAAACGCACACATCTATTTCTCACTCGCGAAATCTCAAGTCAGTCGCTGTATTAAAGGTCTCGGAGAAATGCCGACCAACTGAATTCCCGTACGTCTGCTATAGGGCCCGAGTGCTTCCCGCCGCCTAGAGAGAGAGATTATTAAATTCTTCGCCGCTGAAAACTCACACCACCCGAGGACGCAAAGACGGAGTATGCCGCCTCGGCAAATCAACACTGCGCAATGGTCTGCTAAAGAGTCGCACTTGCTTACGTCGACTGTGGCGGTCTTGTTCGACGATTACAGACCAGAGGCCACACATGCAACACAGAAAGATTCCATTGCACTCGGCTACATGTGGCAATACTACATGCAGTTAAGCCACATAACAGAAAGTCTCCTCCTTCCCACGGAGAAAACTGCAAAGGAAAAGTTCGACGCAGTCAGAGACAATCCACTGAAGGATACCAGGGGCAAAATGTCCAGAATACGGGTGGAACAACGTATGGAAAAATGTGTCAACGCATTTTTCATCATTAGACGTCCGCGGCACGTGCTACAATGTTATTCATAGGACGGTACCGGCCAATGATAAACAAGCAGCTGTTGCACCTGATCAGGGCAGACTCGTGAGACGCGCAATTAACCTGACATTCTGGAGCAGTGTCGAACGGTCGCAGGCGTTTGGAAAATTGGTAAACCAATACTCAGCATAATGGAAAGGTCGTCGCCGAACCATTTCGTAACGACAACAATCGCATCAGATGTTTGAACCGTCGCCGGCCTGCGAGATCTCTCACAGCACATGGATAGTCGCCCACACAGAACAATCGATCTATCACTTCCAGTACACTGAGATTATGATTTCTATCTTATTGCAGTGCACAAAACCTTTAAAAGAACTGTGGAGAATCTCGACATACAGATCGGTTAATGAAAAGTTGTAAAACAACAACAAACCGGTAGGCTGTTCTTAACATCAAGATGCACGAACGCAGCGTGTCAAGACCTGGAAGCGAAGAAAGCAGCAGGAGCCATCAGATAGGGGCACCGCTCTACACAGGGTCCGAATCCACGTATCTCTCACATACAGTGAACTGTATCGAATGTCGAATTATTTCCGAATTACAGTGTCGAATAAATAAGCTAAAACAGAAATTGATTTGAAAAAAAAAATGTAAGAAGCCAAGTCATTAGGCTTCTGCGGGGGTCCCTATGTCCTACATTTGCTTTGCACTGGGTAGCATGTCGTCGAAAAAGTTTCAAATCATCTTGAGTTCAGTTTGTATTCTATTAGTATTTGTTTGTTTCCAAATCATATAATTTGATCATCTTCCGTATGTAGATCGTAACTGATACAATAATATTACACTTAAAGTACATATTCTGCTCATTGTTGCCTCCACATTTATCTGTTGTTGCTGTTGACAGCGCTAGGTTAGCCTAATTGTCCTTTACCCTCCAAACAGAAGGTCTCGTTACCTGTAACACTTATAACGGTTACAGGTAGGTTTATATTATGTAACTGTGTATCTGCATTTATGGAGTGTATATTCTTTGGTATTTAAAGTCCTTGATTTGTAACTGGAAAATTAGAGTGTTGTATATATGAAAAAAGGAAAATTATTTGCTGAAATGATAATTTATTATAATATGTGTATGTTCATAAAAATAAAATGTTTATTGAGAGCTGGTTCATGCTTAGGGCACTTGTATTTGTAATATATAAAAGATGTAGGAAATTCCCTCCGGAACGGAAATGGCAGGACGTTATGTAAAAGGTGGTTTCGGCGGTCGAACTGAGCGGCTCCTTGGTGTGAACAGTGCGCAGTATGTGTCTAGGCGTAGCACGGTACACTTCGACGGTGCTATGAGAGGAAATTGGACGCTGCTTTACACAGGTTTTGCCTCGGATATGCTATTCTTTATTAGTTTTTTCTTTACGTCAGTTAATATAGAAGCTCATGTTCAAATTTAGTTCTACACTTCATGCAGTAACATTTCTTTATTTGATTAAATAATGATCTTGAGTGCAGCTGTCATTAATATGAGCTAGGTGCAAATTTGCTTTCTATAATTACTGGTGTGTGCGTTATTGGTAACTGCTGCTACCACAGTTCAGAGTGCATTGTGTCAGTTTGTACACTGTGTGCTATTCAAAAGGAAACATTAGTGAAAGTAACTTCAAAAACCAATATTAAATTTTTAAAAAATATATTTCCAAATTAATGTGTCCAATTGGGCTGGCGACCATTCATTTTTTTCATTCACTTACGATTTTAGCACTTTCATTAACTCCAAAGGTTAAAGTCTCTTTGGTTTTTTCTGTTAATTTAATCATATTCAAAACTATAGTCCGACACCTTTGTCCATTAGGCACAAGCGTGGTCAATATCCTCTCAGAGGGTAACATTAGCTTGTTTCACGGCATGTTAGTGTTATAAGTGGCTTTTAGCGTGACAGGACTAAGAGTTCAGTTGTTAGCAAAGAGTGATAAACACACAAGCCCGAATTTTGCGTGTTTTATTAGTATGTTACCAGCCTGCTGTTTGGATTCTTACATACACCCTACATCACACGAGTTTTGTGAGAACAATAATGAAACTGACAGCCCTGCAAACGACCTGTCTAGGCTGTGTTGTTCCTCTCATGCAGATGGCTGTATTCATCTTTTCCAGATGCTCAGTCCGAGTTTCAGCTCCGTACAGTCATCACATGATTTCTAAGAGCGCCATCAGTGAAGTTCTCTTTCTGTTGTGTGTTATGAAAATGGAACAGCGGAATTTAGAGTAACGTTATGCCATCAGGTTCTGCGTTCAGCTTGGGGAGACTGCGACTGTGATATTTGGAAAGTTGAAACAGGTCTACGGAGAACATTTTCGTAGTCACAAATAAATAATTTTTGGAAGGGTGAGAGCACATTGTAAACCTCGCTCAGTGAGACATTCAGCTTTAAATCTAACGGCAGCATCGAAAGTGTGCATGATCTTGTGAGATGACACAGACGTTTAACAATAAGGATGATGGGTGACCTGTTGTAGTTATACAATTTCACCGTACATAAAATTTTCATCAAAGTTTAGCACATGCAGCATGCATCATGACAACGCCCCATGTTACACGGCCACTTCCATGAAGGAATATTTGACTTCAAAAGGCATTCCTGTTGTTCTACGACCTCCTATTCACGGGATCTGAATCGTCGTGACTATTTTCCTTTCTCAAAATTGAAACATGGGTTAAAAGGACGTCATTTTGGGACACTGGAAAAAATTCAAAAGAATACGATCAACATGTAAGAGAAACCACCTGCTGATGCCTTTTAATGCTGCTAACACGACTGGTATTCGCCGGTGCATAGCTGTCGAAGGGAAAGGGAAAGATAATGTTTTTTGAAAAAGAAAAGACTTTTGTAGATAAAAATATCAATCCCATTAGTTTTCTCACACACCTCATATATTACGATTGAACCCTCATGTTTCACATAAAACTGCATGTGGTAATAATTGTTCATCTCTGAGTTTTTACTATGCATTCAAAGGCTTTGTGAGAAACAAGCAGACCTTAGTTAAATCTGGTACTAACAAAGCACATACGAACATATAAAGCATGAAATTTAAATTTAATTTTGTGATACTTTAACCACGTGGTCTTTGCAATCTTATCGGAGGCATTTTCCACTGGGCTTGTTTCGTGCTCTTTGATCCCTAACTTGGTTGGGTTGTTTTTGGGGAAGGAGACAAGACAGCGAGGTCATCGGTCTCATCGGATTAGGGAAGGATGGGAAAGGTAGTCGGCCGTGCCCTTTCAGAGGAACCATCTCGGCATTTGCCTGGAGTGATTTAGGGAAATCACGGAAAACCTAAATCAGGATGGCCGGACGCGGGATTGAACCGTCGTCCTTCCGAATGCGAGTCCACTGTCTAACCACTGATCCCTAACTTGGAGCCAGTTTGATTGTTCCACTTTGTGTTCAGCACCGCACAGGGTGCTGCCAAGTTGCAGGTCAAGACAGCGAAGGCGAAACCAGTGCTGAATATTTGTTTACTAATGCTTGTTTATGTGCTTGTTTGTGTTATAGTTGTTTATTGGCGTGGTATTTCTTAGAAATGCCTTGTAATGGTTGTGGTGCTTTGAATTATTCCTGTCTCTCTACCTGCCCTGCCCAACATGCTGCGTTTAATTGATTTCACGCTTGTGTTTGTCTGCTGGGCGCAGTGGTAGGCTTCTGTGGTGCATCTAGCGTAGTTCCCAACTGTGATGGGGTGACGTGGGATAGCTTGGTGTATCAGTCTCCTGTTCTGCTATCAGCATGGACACTACTCCCCGCGCGAGGTAGCTGCAAGATCTCAGGCGCCTTGCCACTGTACGCGCGGTTTACCCAGTCGGAGGTTCGAGTCCTCCCTCGAGTATGGGTGTGTGTGTGTTGTCGTTAGCGTAAGTTAGTTTCAGTTAGATTAATTAATGTACAAGCCTAAGGACCGAAGATGTCAGCAGTTTTGTCCCATATGAACTTACCACAAATTTCCATTTTACGCTTTCCCCTGTACCAAGTATCGTGACTGTGGGCAGCTGTCAGCAAGACTGCGGCATTGCCAGTGGTCAACACAGGATGTGACTGAGCTGGTAGTCAGTCGCTGGACAGGAATAACGTGAGGCCTTCTCCAGCGCCGGTGCGCCGATGGTGCGAAAGCAGGACATCACATTCTTCAACCTGGGGTGTGGCTGTTGCTTGTGCACAAAAACAGCCCTGGGAGTGGATGGTGTACTTTCAGTGGCGAAAGGACAGCGATTCCAGGGGAGACTGAGACACTGACTTCCAGATTGTAAGGCGAGCACTAAAGGAGTAGTGTATGTCCGGCAGTAGTATTTTCGATGATTGAGTGATCCTGGTTCGGAAACAGTGAATGGCACAGAGTGTCGAATAATTAGTAATATTCCACACAGAAGAACGGAGTGTACTGCCTGGTGTGTTAAGGTCATTGTGTTTGTGACCACGCTGGTCGTGTGTTTGTTTTCTCAAAGCGAGAGCCATATTAATTTTAATATTACACTGTTAGATTAACTGAAATTGAATATGCCGTTGGGCAGGGAACAGTATTTGCTAAATTTACGTAAGCAGAATTTTAGTGCATGGAGGGTGCTGTTGATTTAACAAGTATCTGTAGACAGGAGTGCTCCTAGATGTAGATTCAGTTGAGTGCCAATAAAGAAAGGCCAGCTAGGCTGGAGAGCAGTTTTCTGATTTATTGCTAGTAGCAGTGGTTACCTGATACATATTTTCAGTTTTCATTGCATTTGTGACCTAAATACATACACTGATAATTGTTGTATTGACGTTGCTGTTCGCCTTGTTTCAATATTACTGGAGCAAAGTTCAATATATAGATATATATTGTTATCATTGATATGAAGTAATTTTATGCTAGTATTGTGTTGTTGTTACGCCCTGGCTTCAGGAAGTACAATTGGGCAACAAATTAACCTCGGTTATATTACACACTAGAAAAAGTTCACGGAACTCCTGAAGACACACATTGAGTGTGGATATTGCATCACAGACACTATCCCTTTGACTGTTCAGAGATGTCAGTAAACCCGCCCAAAGATGTAAACAACAGTCCATGAGCAGTGCCTATTAGACGGACGGGATTCCACAGCCGAAAAGTTCCAGTCATTCCACTGCGAAGCAGGTAGACGGTTCATGTTGTCTGTAGTTCAACCATGCCTTGATGGCCAATACTGCGATTCTATCGCGTCCGCATTGTTACTTTGTACCAGGAAAGGCTCTCAACAAGGGTAATGTCCTGGCGTTTCACTGTGAACAAAAACGATGTTGTTCGGACATGGAGAGGATACAGAAGACGGGAAATGTCGATGACATGCCTCGCTCAGGTCTCCCAAAGGCTACTGCTGCAGTGGATGACCGCTACCTACGGATTATGGTTCGGAGGTACCCTGACAGAAACGGCACCATTTTCGTGCAATTACGACTCAAACTGTGCGCTATAGGCTGCGCGATGCGCAACTGCACTCCCGACGTCCAAGGCGAGGTCCATTTTTGCAAACAAGAAACCATACAGCGCGGTACAGATGGGCCCAATAACACGCCGAATGGACCGCTCAGGATTGGCACCACGTTCTCTTTACCGATGAATGTCGCATATGCCGTCAACCAGACAATCGTAGGAGACGTGTTAGGAGGCAACCCGTTCAGACTGAACGCCTTAGATACACTATCCAGCGAGTGCAGCAAGTTATAGGTTCTCTGCTGTTTTGGGGTGGCATTATGTGGAGCCGATGTACGCCGCTGGTGGTCATGGAGGGAGGCGTAACGGGTGTACGATACGTGAATGACATCCTCCAGCCGACAGTACAACCTTATTGGCGACAGATTGGCGAGTAATTCGTCTTCATGGACGTTAATTCGGGCCCCATCTTGCACGTATTGTGAATTACTTCCTTCAGATATCGACATCTTTCGAGTACAGTGGCCAGCATGTTCCGGACATGAACCCTATCGAAAATCACTTGGATAGATTGAAAAGGGCTGGTTATGGACGACGTGACCCACCAACTACACTGAGGGATCCACACCGTATCACCATTGAGGAGTAGAACAATCAGGACCAGCAGAGCCTTAATGAACTTGTGGATAGTATGTCATGACGAATACAGGCATGCACCAATGCAAGAGGACCTACTACTGGGTGTTAGAGGTACGGTGTGTACAGCAACCTATACACCACCAATGATGGTCTCGCTCTATGGCGGTACAACATGTAATGTGTGGTTTTAATGAACAATAAAAAGGGCGGAAATGATGTTTATGTTGATCGCTATTACAATTTTCTGTACAGGTTCCAGAACTCTTGGAACCGTGGCGAGATGATGCAAAACTTTTTTGATGTGCGTATTACTTGTTATTTTCCATGAAGGATATGTTAGGTTTCATAAAAGTATTTGTAAAAGTTAGCCCACACAGCTCCCATACCGAACCTCATTCTATCCGAATCCTTTGCGTTTGTAATCGCCCCCGACAGTGGTGGAACACCAACTTGCTTGTCGCCCACCCGACAGTCCGACAACCAGGAGTGATGGCCTGAGGTTCCACTTATTTCCAAAGCAGGATCCCTGTGACTGCCATCCGTGGCAGCCTTACAGCACAGCGGTATGTCGACGATATTCTCAGCCCAGTTTTGTTGTCCTTCATGGCAACACGTCCGAGCAATACAGACCCGCATGCTCACGGTGAGAGTTTCTACCGCTTGTCTTCATTCTTGCCAAATCCTGCTTTGACCAACAAGGTCGTCAGATCTCTCCTCAGCTGAGAACATTTGGAGCATCACAGACAGGTCCGTCCAAACAGAACATGGCACGATATCCCCCCATCAGTCAATGCCAAGCCGAGTAACTGCTTGCATAAGGGTCAGAGATGGACGACCATGCTGCTGAGTTGCTCAATTCGTGAAGCTCTTCCTCTTGAATAACTTAACCAATTTTTCTGAAACTGCTGCTATTTTTTCTTAGGGTGTATGGGTCACATAATTGTTTTAAGTGATAGTGAACATCTGACATGTCGTCTGTTGCTCCCGATAATCACATAATTTCATGGGATTTTCTCATCCTTTTGTCCCCGTTAGGTGGTTTGGATAATTCCAGTTCTGACACATCGTGCCCTGTACGGTACTAGACCAGTTGACCAGCAGAATAATTTTATTGTACATGTTTAAACTTTTTAAGAGTCCTGCTAGGTGAACTCCGAATGGAGTACTGCATGGCTGGGCTGATACGTCAGTCGTTCTGTCAATAGTGCAATTTGCCTTTGAAACAGACATCTGCATGAGGCAGAAAGAGATGCTAGTATTGCTGTGCTACTTAATAAGGCGGCGTTATGTGTCACTACTTAACTGCACTTTCGAGCATCACTACGAAATCAAACATAAAAGATCAGGACTCTGTACTTAGAGCCATCGCGAGAACTCGGCCGTCATACAGAAAGACGTTTGTCATGATACCATCCTCCCCGTTTCTCCAGAACAAGGCCGAATGACAGGCTATTGAGTGTCAATGAAACTACAATAACCGGAAAGATAATGGGTCACCTGCTACTTATTTGCTGACTTCCAACACCGAGACGTAGCCCACCTTTTGCATAACACTGCCGTGGTCAGTAGTAGCTGCCTGTTGGGTCATCACGAATGACATGACTGATGAGCAGCAAGCCTTCTTCCACCTCTGAGTCTCGATGACCTGCAAGTTGCTATCTTCGCACCGACCACACGAAGCGCCTCCACACAGGCTCCTGGCCTATTCGTAGGCACCTGCTGCACTCTTGGTCGACCGATGGTGGCTCAGCAGGGTAGTCTTCACGACAACCAGAATCCTGGCTCATAGACTGCAGTTCTCCGCCTAAACACAGAATGAGCTTTCTTCGAGAAATCTAAAGCCGGACCTGTACTAGGTCACCGTAGAAGGTTTGGCGGGCTGCTCCTTCCTCGTCCCGCCACAATCACCAGCTCAGCACGTGGTCATGTAACTGACCTGTGGCGCCAACATCAAGCCTCACTGACAAGCTTTCAGTACTTATTCGTGGCATGTGAAATTATGTCTGGACGCTGACTGCAGCTCTGAAGTCACTTATATCCCAATAAAATTTGCACCATAAACAAATTTTATTTGTGATACCGCTGTATCACTAACGCCTCTGCGCGTTCCCTGCGTCACCCATCCTCACTCTACGCACCACCTGCCGATCACAAAGCGTTCCGCCCATTGGCAGTAGCGGCTCGTGCTCTTTACTCTGTGATCGGGTCATACCACTTTCAGTTTATGATTATGTTTCTTAGACTTTATTGTCGAACTAACTGAATTCACACAGTATCATTTTTTACGTCAGTCATTGCCCCCATGTTGGTGGCATAATTATAGAAATTCCAGTTCTTATAACTACCTTTCTCTGACGCCAAGCTGTGCCATATGTTATTTTAGAATCTATTTATTCCGCCTTTTCATTCTATAATTAATTTTTAAATATAGTATCTGTACTCCTTCACAAAAGGTAACGGAAATGTGAATACTCCTGTACCATCATTTTTTTCAGAGACCTTTAATATATTTTCATTGTGTCAGATATTAGGAAATATACGAGGGGCGTTTGAAAAGTCGATGTAAAAATAAAAACAACTTATGTGTTTAGGGTATACTTCATTAATTTTTCGACATAGTCTTCTTTAAGACTTACACACTTCGTCCAACGCTATTCTAATTTGTTGATCCCTTCCGAATAATAGGATTTGTCCAAGTCTGCAGGATAGCTATTAGTTGCTGCAATCACCTCCTCGTTTGAATAAAATCCTTGTTCCACCAGCCATTTCTTCAAACTGGGGAACAAATAGTAATCCGAGGGAGCCAAGTCTGGAGAATTGGGGGGTGGCATGGGGGATGTGAAAAGTATTGGGATCCTATTTCCATTAATTTTGCGACCACAACTGCTGAGGTGTGTGCTGGTGCATTGTTATGATGGAAAAGGAAATTTTTGCGGTCCAATCGCAAGCATTTTTCTTGCACCTCGATTTTCAAACGGTACAATAACGCTGAATAATATGCACCTGTAATATTTTTACACTTTTCCAGACAGTCGCCGGCCGCTGGTGGCCGAGCGGCTCTAGGCGCTTCAGTCTGGAACCGCGCTACCGCTACGGTCACACGTTCGAATAATGCCTCGGGCATGGATGTGTGTGATGTCCTTAGGTTAGTTAGGTTTAAGTAGTTCTAAGTTCTAGGAGACTGATGACCATAGATGTTAAGTCCCATAGCGCTCAGAGCCATTTAAACCATTTTGAACATTCCCTTGCGAATCCCAAAAGAAAACGACGCTTCAAGTCCTGCGGATTCTTCGTGATCAGCTGAAAACCATCCTTGCAACACTTCACACGATTCAGTTTTTTGTCAAGCGTGAGCAATCGCGGAACCCATCTTGCGGATAGTTTTCTCATGTCCAAATGTTTCTGCAAAATATTATCTACCTGTTTATTCTAGATGCCCGCAGCATTAGCAATCTCACACACCTTAACTCTTCTGTCATCCATCACCATATCATGGATTTTTTCAATGATTTGTGGAGTCGTAACTTCCAGAGGCCGTCCAGAACGTTCAGCATCCCTTGTGCCCATATGGCCACTCCGAAAATTTTGAAACCACTTATAAAATGTTCTAATCGAAGGTGCAGATTTTCTTTCTGTATTATTATTTTAACACCTGAACAATCAGGTAGGCTGGCAGCGGCATGCTACGCCGCTCTTCAGCCATAGGGGTGACAATAACAGTACAATAACTGAGAATTAAAATGAACATAGTGACGGGCAAAAAATAGCGGTTACAGAGACACAAAAAACACGGAGCCGTTCACACTCGACGATAACGACACTGAAAACACGTTGACACGGCGCACAGAACACTGGTGAATCCGACGGCACAAGTGAACGTAGAATCAGGACGGCGGACACGAAAAGACACAAAACGACGTCACACACAGGAGACACAGATGGCGATGATCTCCGGCGCGCGAATGTTCACTGAGCGTGTGCGAGTCTGGGGACCTGCCAAGGGAGGAGGGAGGGGGGGTGGGAGAGGGAGAGGGGAGAGCAGAGATGCCACAGGCAGGGGAGATAGGGGGAGGGAGGAAGGGGGAGGGGAAGCCCGGGGGAAGAGGGGTGGAGGGAGGGGACGGGGGAAAAGGAAAGAGAGGTAAGGGAAGAGAAGGGAGGGAGGGTGCCTAAAGGAAAGGACACCGGAAGTGGGGGGTGGGGCAGGCTCAAAGTTGATAGGAGGGGTAGATGGAGGGGAGGAGGACATCATCAGGGAGGGGGAGCTGACGGAAGCCACCTTGGGAGAGGGTAAGGAGGGTGGAGAGATGGAGATCGGGTGGGACGTGGGAATACAGGCGCGGCAGCGGGCGGGGGTGGGAGAGGATCGGGCAGACTAGTGGGTGAGGAGGATCGAGTTTACGGGAGGTGTACTGGATCCTTATACTGTCACGGAAAAGGAGGAGGTGGGGGAAGGGGATGAGATCGTACAGGATCCGCATGGGGGAGGGGAGACGGATGCGATAGGCGAGGTGGAGAGCATGGCGTTCAAGGATTTGGAGGGATTTATAAATGGTGGGGGGGGGCGGATATCCAAGCCGGATGGGCATAACAAAGGATAGGGCGGATGAAGGATTTGTAGGTGTGGAGGATGGTGGAGGGGTCCAGAACCCACGTACGACCAGAGACGAGCTTGAGGAGACTGAGTCGGGAGCGTGCCTTGGCTTGGATTGTCTGGAGGTGGGGAGTCCAGGAGAGGCGACGGTCGAGGGTGACGCCAAGGTACTGGAGGGTGGGAGTGAGGACGATAGGACGGCCATAGATGGTGATATAGAAATCAAGGAGGCGGAAGGAAGGGGTGGTTTTGCCTACAATGTTCGCCTAGGTTTTGGATGGATTGACCTTGAGCAACCTCTGGTTGCACCAAGCGGTGAACCGGTCAAGATGGGATTGGAGAAGGTCTTGGGAGCGCTGTAGGGTGGGGGCAAGGGCAAGGAAGGTGGTGTCATCGGCAAACTGGAGAAGATGGACGGGGGGTGACGGCGGCGGCATGTCCGCCGTGTACAAGAGGTACAGAAGGGGGGAGAGGACGGAGCCTTGGGGCACACCGGCGGAGGGGAAAAAGGTGTGGGAATCTGTGTTATGGATGGTGACATAGGAAGGACGGCGGGAGAGAAAAGAGCCGATCAGACGGACGTAGTTAATGGGAAGGGCGACGATTTGGAGCTTTAAGAGGAGACTGGAATGCCAGACGTGGTCATAAGCACGTTCGAGGTCTAGGGAGAGGAAGATTGCGGAGCGACGGGAATTAAGCTGGTCGGAAAGCAGATGGGTGAGGTGAAGGAGAAGGTCGTCGGAAGAGAAGGACGGCCGAAAGCCACACTGCGTAACGGGAAGGAGGCGGTGCTGGCGGAGATGCTGGTGGATGCGTCGGGTGAGGATAGATTCCAGGACCTTGCTGAAGATCGAGGAAGGCTGATGGGACGGTAGGAGGAGACAGCGGATGGCGGTTTGCCAAGTTTAAGGAACATGAGGATAGGGGAGGTTTTCCACAGGTCGGGGTAGTAACCGGTGGACATGACTACATTGTAAATCCTGGCCAGGGTGGAGAGGAAAGAGACAGGAGCTTCACGAAGGTAGCGGTAGGTGACACGATCGTGACCAGGAGCGGTGGTACGTTTGGTGCGGAGTGTAGCAATGAGATCCTGTGTAGTGATAAGGGCATTGAGTTTCATGTGTGCAATGTTGTTCAAGTACTGGAAACCAGGTGCGAGGGGAGGGAGAGAGGTGTCAGTTCGATCGCTTTTATCGGGGAAGAGGGAGTAATCGAACTGGGGATCATCGGGGATGGAAAATACATCGGAGAGGTAGGAGGCATAGTGATTGGCCTTACTAAGGGTGTCAGGGAAGGGGTGACCATCATGGAGAAGAGGATAGTAGGGGGAGGGTTTGGTTCCGGTAAGGCGGCGGAAGGCTGACCAGAACTTGGACGAGTTGATAGGTAGGGTAGCATTTAAACGGGTGCATGGCTGCCGCCAGTCCCGGCGTTTCTTAGCCGCGAGCAAATTACGAATGGGGCGCTGGAGTTGCCGGTGGCGTCGTAGTGTGTCCGGGTCACGCGTGCGGAGGAAGGCACGGTAGAGACAGCGGGATTCACGGAGGAGGAGGACGGCCTGTGGGGGTAAGGTAGGACGGTGGGGCTGGATGGCGACAGTAGGGACGTGGGCCTCCCCGGCCTCAGACAAGGTCTGCTGGAGAAAGGAGGCGGCATGGGTGACATCGTCGGGGTGGTTGTAGGTGAGAGGGTGGCTATCGACCCGGGTGGAGAGGGTATCCCGGTAGGCATTCCAGTTGAAGGTGCAGAGTCACCGTAATGTTTATCAAGCTTCTCCTGAGGCGTTTTGCCTTTCATAAAGTAATGTTTAACCACCACACTAAGCTCTTTTTCGACAATTTTTTTACAATCACTCGACTTCCATGATTCACACGAATGCCAAACACAAATAAATAGACCAATATTGCTGAAACCTGGTGTGCGTTCTTCACAGAGATGCTACTAACTAAACATGACCTCGATACGCGGCGGTGGTGCCATCTCTCTGACTTAGCATGGACTTTTAAAAAGCCCCTCGTGTGTGGCAGTATTTTTTTCCCTCCAACACACACAGTTTCTGTTCACGTCAATCGTGTCATGAAAGGAACTGTTGGAAGCGTAAGAGTTAAATGATCGGTTAATTTATTACCTCAAGTGTGGTTGGGAGAAACTGGAACGATGTACTACTACTGAAGTAATGCACCTGAGTATCGCATTTACCTGTCGACAATTAAAAATTACACAGGGAACTATAGAGGTCATTAGCGTTTCATGGAGTAGCGCGGACTACATACATCAGAAGAAAACTTTTACTAATATCTGGACGCGCTGCGAAGGTTTGGACTGCCTTTAAAGCAAGCTATCAGTAAATGGGCGGCATATAAACCAAACAGTGATGTTTGTAGATTGTACTAGCCGTTGTGCGTATTTTCCCAATATCTTGGCAGGTGTACATAAACTTGCATTTGAAGTGTCTGTTTTAGATTCCACTGGGAAATGGCGCCCACACAAAGAAACTTAAGCGGTCATAGAGTAAAATATACGACGAGCTTGCAACTGAAGCGGTTGAAACTTCCTGGCAGATTAAAACTGAGTCGGACTGAGACTCGAACTCGCGAAATGCAAATGCCCGAGTTCGAATCCCGATCCGGCACACAGTTTTATTCTGCCAGGAAGTTTCATGTCAGCGCACACTCCGCTGTAGAGTGAAAATTTCATTCTAGAAACATCCCCCAGGCTGTGGCTAAGACATGTCTCCACAATATCCTCTCTTCCTGGAGTGCTAGTTCTGGAAGGTTCGCAGGAGAGCTTCTGTGAAGTTGGGAAGGTAGGAGACGAGGTACTGGCGGAATTAAAGCTGTGAGAAGGGCGTGAGTCGTGCTTGGGTAGCTCAGTTGGTAGAGCGCTTGCCCGACGAAAGGGAAAGGTCCCGAGTTCGAGTCTCGGTCGGACACAATTTTAATCTGCCAGGAAGTTTCATTTCAGCGCACACTCCGCTGTAGAGTCAAAAGTTCATTCTTTAATTGAAGCGGTTATTCGCAACGTAATTTTAAGTGTTAAGCTGTATTTACTGAAGGTTTTTGTCTGGAGCATTGCTCTGTACGATTGTGAAATGTGGCCGATAAAAAGTTCAGACAAAATGAAAATTGAAAGTTACGAAGTGCGGTACTGCAGAAGACTGGAAATGATGAATTGGTAGATCGTATAATTTATGAGTGCGTACTGAATCGAATGGGTGAGGCGCAATACGACTAAAAGAAGACGTGGGTCGATAAGATGCATATTGATATAACAAGAATTAGTCAATTTGGTAGTGGAGGTAGCTGTGAGGGGTAAAAATTGTAGGTGGAAACCAAGGAACCAAGGCTTGACTACAGTAAGAAGAATCAAATGGTTTTAGATGGCAGTAGTTGTTCAGGGATGAAAATTGTCGCACAGGACACAACAGCTTGTATTCGTAAAGATACTTCAAACCATTCATCGGACTGATGACTGCAAAAACAACAGCGGGTACTAAATTCTTGTGTTGATGTGGGAGGTGTATCTATATGAATTTACATTAGAATGGCTTGCGGCAGTTACAGTTCGAATTAAACTCTCGTCAGTCACATCCTGAAACTTCCATGCTGTATTTTACCGAGCGAGATAGCGCTGTGGTTAGCAAACTGGACTCACGTTCGGGATGATGATGGCTCAAACCCGTGTTCGGCCATCCTGATTTAGGTTTTCCGTGATTTCCCTAAATCGCTTCAGGGAAATGTGGAATGATTCCACTGAAAGGGCACAGCTGACTTTCTTCGTTACCCTCCCTAATCCGATGGGACCGATGACCTCGCTGTTTGATCCCCTCCAACCAACCAGTCATGTTGTATTCCATCATTCATATGCTGAATTTACTGCAAATAAATGATACGAATAAAAAGAAGAACGCTATATCATCGTATGTATTGATATCACTCTGGCTATGACCTCCCCTCAGGTAGATCGGTTGCCCGGTGTAAGTCTTTTGAGTTGACGCGACTTCGGCGACATGCTTGCTCCTGAGAGTGGCTTGATGATTAAGACAAAAAAAAAAAAACAAAAAACAACTAGTTCCTGGACGGAGAAAATCTCCCATCCAGCCGGGAATCGAAACCGGGACCCTTGCATGGAATTTAGTCGCACTGACCAGTAGCTATCGCGGCAGTCATTAACATTAAAAGCAAGTGTGACACTCACTTTAAACAGTGCTCACATTGAAGTTATCTGACATATCTGTAAGTACTGTTTAATAAAACTCATATTAACTTATTGCTACAAGTGTAAATTTGTAGAAACTGGCTGGCAAAAAAATGTTCACACTTCAAAGACCAAGGTAGAATATGATTCATATAGATAAGTGTACTCTTGGATAGCGAACTCTATGAACTTGTTACTTAAACTAGAAAAAATAATATCTATGACCAATAATGGGTAGGTCATTGTCAAATAGCGATGCAAAAGTAAGAGTTCTAAAACACTGTGAAAATTTTTAACCGATCGGTTTACTCAAAATCGTTTTGAGAAAGAAGTAGTACCTCTGAACACATCATGAGTACATTCAAAGTGCATGACAACGCAGCGACGAGGTGTAAAACACGATCCTCAGTGCACAGGCGGTAGAACGGCAGAAAATACTGTCCCGCCTGCTCGAAACCTGCACGAGAGAGGGCTGCTACATTAATTGCTTCGTGCCACAAGAAAGAGGGCCTGTTTTAGCCAATGTGGCGATACCTTGCCAGTCTGGAGAACCACTTAAACTGTTGTTTATTGTTCACAGCTTTATTTTTTTATAGTTCCTGGGAAGCAAGTGACGGTTGGCCGAGATAAAATCGACCTTCGACGTTGGTGAGAGTGTTAATGTTACAGCTGATACTGTTGTGGGTTGGCAGGAGAGCCAACACCGGGTACTAGAGGAAGCCGAAAGGCACGCGTTTTAGCTCACGCAGGCTGGCGTGAGGTCTGGAACAGGACAAGGAAATTAGAATTTAGAAAAATCGGACGTAGCTGGTGGAATACTTAACTTTAATCCATTAATGGTGAACGTCGCTCTTGACGGTACATGATTCACAGTATCAATAGTAATTGGTAATGGCGCCTTGCTAGGTCGTAGCAAAGGACGTAGCTGAAGGCTATGCTAACTATCGTCTCTGCAAATGAGAGCATAATTTTTGAGTGAACCATCGCTAGCAAAGTCGGTTGTACAACTGGGACGAGTTCTAGGAAGTCTCTCTATACCTGCCGTGTGGCGGCGCTCGGTCTGCAATCACTGATAGTTGCGACACGCGGGTCCGACGTATACTAACGGACCGCGGCCGATTTAAAAGCTACCACCTAGCAAGTGTGGTGTCTGGCGGTGACACCACAGATACAAGTTAAATGGGCTCTACTATACACTTTGTGCCTCACTTGCTTAAGACAGAAAATAGAAGTAGTCAGGATAAGTAGAGAAAGACGAAAACAAACAAAAAATTTTAACTTAGTGATTCGTTGTATAAATAGCTGTAGTACTAAGATATGATATTCCTTTTACCGTCAGCTGTTAGAAAAATTAAGTGGGCCCACATCAAATATCTCCCCACAGTCTTTCATCGCAGTGCATTATAACCTTTGACTTTACATTGAATATCAGTTTTCTTCAAATTCTGGATCTCTTCAGATCTGTTAAAACAAGTACGAGGCATTTAAACTGGATCTGATATGAGTAATCTGAATCATACCATTGATAAATGTAACATGAGGAGCGTTTGATAAGTAATACAACACATTTTTTCCTGAAAGTAGATTGGTTTTATTCTGGATCAAACACACCGTAGTATTCTCCATTCTTTTGGCTACAAAATATTCTTTTTCATCATAATCTCCGTTCAATGTGACAATTTTACTAGGAGGGCACATGTACCGGCATGGCGCCACTACCGGCGGACGTAGGAGACAACATCTTTCTGCATAAATAGACTCTCAATCATTCATGTATTGCTTTCTACGAAGTGATGCTCCTTCATTGAACGAAACACATGGTACTTCTTTGCTCATTATGGTCATTTGTTAGGCGGTAAGGAACTCAGTGGCCACATACACTGAATACCGCAACAGGTGCACGAATCTATCAACACTACCAACAGAGACATCCAGTCGTGCAGAGTAGTGGTTAATTATGTTCCATCGATCACCTCCAATGAGAGCGTCCGCACGTTCCAACACTGCAGGAGTCACAGCTGTGTGAGGCTGATCGGCACGCTGCAGATGGGACAGATTTGCCTGACCTTGAGATGATGGCAAACGCTTCGCCCCACGACTCACCGCGGATTTGCTCACTGCTAGGTCTCCGTTGACTTTGCGCAAGGGCCTATGAGCATGATCTTCCAGTTTTCCGCCAAAAAAAAAAAAATAATTCAATGACCGCTCTCCGCCTGGAGACGCCATTTAAAAAGCTATGTAAAGCCTCAAAACACACTGGAACTTCTCGAATCTACAGGAGCTGAAGGGGGAATATTTCATTATGTCCCACAAATAAATTCCTCGTTTTTCAACGGACACTGGCCGAGAAAAACAAATGTGGAATTACTTATCGTACGCTCTTCGTACTGTACACTGGTATGATACCCATTGTATCTGCAGAGCAACCAGTCGGTTATTGTCAAGGCATTTGGAGAAACATCGTAGTTATCGATATCCCGCAGCATTGTATAAGCCGGCCGACTGGACTGGCCCGGCGTCACGAGACCATCAAGTAAGAGGACTTGAACTGGGGAGCCACGAAAAGCATCATACTTCGGTCGAATTCTCGCAAAATGAACCCTGGACCTGGCCGCGGTGATGGCTTACGTGACTCAGTGATACAGAGAGTCGTACTATAACTTAAAACGTAACTATCTTTCATGGCTGAATTTCCATAACCTAACTTGCTCTTAATCGACGATTTGATTCAGGTCTGTCACTCAGATTCTTGCAAGTTCCCCACATAAATTGCCATCTGTGACCAGTTTTACGTATGCTAACTAATTTCTGACGAGTTAACCAAACAATAATATAACCGGAACATTCACATTACTTTTTAATACGTTCATTGCATCAAAACACAGATAAGATTGTCATGGGTACAGTGACCAAAACATGACGAATGATGTACACAATATGGCTGCCGACATGGGTGCTTACGTAAGTCCCAGTAATTACAAATTGTTTATTAACTGTTTAAATTGAAGTTAATTGAATTTACCGCTAGGATTTCGACGCTATCACAAAACTGGTTGTAGAATTTGAATTTAAATTCATTACAATGTTTCTGAAATATTCCCATGTCGAAATATTGCAGTTTTCATACAAAAATTCCGTGGAATGTGCATGAATACCAATTTCTAACTTATTTATGTTAACTAATTTACAAATACAGCCCAACTCTTGTTTCTAGCATAAATCCTGTGTCATTATGTTACCTGTATCGCAATTACAGTCACTTTTCTACATGTAAATTCCACAGAAGTTAAACTAGGCTTTTGTTGATTTAGTTTTTGACGTACCTTTAGTTTGTAGTACAATATCTCTATAAAATAACCAGAATTCATCTTTATTTCTACAGATAATTTTCTGTCGACTTATTCTCATCAATGCAGTAATCCACCAACGTTGTGACTGAAGTTTATATATCTATGTAACTTCTTGTAAACATCTCTACTATGTCTGCAATCATACTTTTCGTTGAATATTGTTCTAGTATCGTACATTACAAGGTGCAACTACAACAGATGCCTATCTACATGTGATTCCTGAACAGGGCAGCAGCCATTTTAGGATTACGTGGGCAGCGATCTGGAAGAAGAGATTGAAAGAATGTATAATGAGATAATTATGGAGGAGGAAAATTTAATTGTGGTGGAGACACGAAATCAATAGGGGGAAAAGGAAGAGAAGAGAAAAGAGTATATGATATGATATTGGGGAAGGAATGAAAGGAAAGGCACTTGGTAACATTTAGCACAGAGGATAATTTAATCGTCACTGACAGTTTGTTTAAGAGTCACGAAAGAAGGCTGTATACGTGCAAGAGACCTAGAGAATCGTAAAGATTAAAATTGTTTATTTAAAGGCACGACAGAAATTTCTGAACCAGATTTTAAACAGTATGAATTCTCCAGTGGTATATAATGACTATGTCCATAATTTATTGATTACGAACTGAAGAAACTGCAAAAAGGAGCAAATTAAGGAGACGGGACATGGACAACTTGAAAGAACCGAAGGTCGTTGACAGTTTCGGGGTGAACGTTAGGCAACAACCGAGTGAGATACAGCAAAAGAATACATTAGAATAGAAATGAGGGTCGCTGAGGCTTGAATAGAGAAGGCCACAGGCGATCCAATAGATAAAAAGAGAAGTACCAGTAGAAATTCCAGGACATTACAAACAATATTGAATTTAAGTGATTAAACGAAAAAATATAAAACGGCAAATGAATCTGGTAAGTGGGAATACAAGCTTCTAAATCATAAGATTGTTAGGAAATCCACCATATATACGGTATTTCAATGCCTTTGTTATTCTGATTACGATGCAAAGTTTTATTAGAGATGTATACACGTCCGAAGGAAAGGACACTGAGGTGGCTTCAGCCATTATGAAATACATTACTTGTGTTCGCAATTTTGAATAATGGCAACCATCAGCTGTAGAATGGAATGGTGATAATGAAAATTTGTGCAGGACAGGAACTCGAACCCGTATTTCTCGTTTATCGCGAGCGGTCGCCTTACCTTTCAGTTATCATGGCACGACTCACCGCCAGACTCACACTTCCATACGTCGTCAACCATGCCTCTACGCACTTGACTCGTACATTCATTATGTATGTTCCCGTACAGGTCAGACGTTCGTCGTTGTATTTGAAATCCGCTTGTCCGGGAAAGGCAGATAAATACGATATTGCAGTGCCTGTGTTATTCTGAATACGATACAAAGTTTCTTAGGACATGCATGCATGTCCAGATGAACTGCCAGCTAGTCTCCGTCCCGTAGTACAGGTGTCTGTTCGCGTGGAAGAAGACGCATTCGAGCCCTCCCATTGGGATGATGAATAAGATACCTGCGTTCATTAGCCCATGCAACACTCTGTTACACCGATAGCGTCCAAAATGTTTGATCAATGTATAACGTGAATGTCAACAAAAGCAAAACAACGAATTAAATCAGGTGATGCTGAGGGAATTAGGTTAGGAAATAGGACGTTATAGAAGGTGAGTTTTCTGTTTTGGCAATAAAGTAACTGATGACGACCAGTGTACAGAGGATATAAAATATAGACGGACAATCGAAATAATAGTGTTTTTGAAGAAGAGACATTTGTTAACATCGAATACGGACTCAAATGTTAGGAAGCCTTTTCTGAAGATATTTGTCTGGCGTGTAGGCTTGTACAGTATTGGAACTTGGACGGCGGACCATTCTGATATATACAGAACAGTAGATTTTGAAATGAGGTGCTACAGGAGAAGGCTGGATAAGAGCTGGGTACATCTGGGTACATCCAACTATAACTGCGGAGCAAATAATTTTGTGCTGTAACGTGACTAAAAGAAGGAATCAGTTGATAGGACACATTCTGAGACATCAAGGGGTGACAAATTTATTATTAGACGGAAGTGTGGGGGTGAAAATTGTAAAGGGAGACCAAGACATGATCGCAGTAAGTAAGTTCAAAAGACTGTAGGTTGCGGTAGTTATTCGGAGATGAAGAGGCTTGCTACTGGATAGAATGTTCTGCTGTTCTAGCATTAATTTTATACACGGAGCTGAATTCCATTTTGTCAATATAACTATCATGAAACTTCCTGGCAGATTAAAACTGTGTGCCGGACCGAGACTCGAACTCGGTGCCTTTGCTAACAACACGACATCACCTGCAGTGCCCGTCCTGGGCTCGTGACCGTAACAGTTGGACTGCCGATTTAGAAAACCGCGGCCTGTCAAGATGAGACCGGTTTTCAGTTGGTAATAGCTGATGGTAGTGATCGAGTATGGCACAGACCATATGCAGGAGTGGACCTATGTTGTAAACAAGGCACTTTGCAGGCTGATGGGAGCTCCATAGTGGTGCGTATCGTTTTTATATGGAATGGATTGGGTCCTCTGGTACAACTGAACCGGTTAATGACTGGAAAAGTTAATGTTAGGGGTACCTGGATACCATTAGCAACCACATTTGCTCGCGATTGATTAGAAGTATAGTTTGAGTGAGTGATCTGGCCACGTAGATCACCCGCATGAGTCCCATAAAACATTTATGGGACGTAAATGCTGCTATCGATGCTATCGTACAGATTCTACAGCACGATTCTGTGCTATCGGTGCTAAGCAGCTCTTGAAGTGCTATAAAGAGCGGCACCAGTGGATAGTTGGCGAATCGAAAAGAGTGATTTAGAGAGGTGTACGCACCTACCATTAGTGAAGTGTGGACGTGATTGTGGTGTTACGGTATTGGGCTATCGATCTTGTCTGGGGCTTGCTCCTGTTATTGTACTTAATAGGACGCTAAATGTAGGACGGTATGAAGATATTTTACAGCAATACGCGTTACATACAGTAGAGAAGCCGTTTGGAGACACTGAATGTTTTCATAAACTTGATAATGCACCCTATCATAAATCAGAAGAACACAACTGTTTGTGGACAACAATATTCCTGATATGGAATGGCCAGCCTCGAGTCTTGACCTAAAACCTATGGAGCATCACATAAATAAGTTAGAAAGCCGACAACGCTCCAGACCTGAACATTCGACATTACTAGTGTCTCCTATTGTGGGAGAACGGGCGGCCATTTCCCCACAGATATTCAGGTGTTTCATTAAAATCCTTCCCAGCGGAATGCAAGTCACAATAAAGGCAAATGTTGGGCACATCTAGCATTAATTTTTACATACTGAAAGTTTGTTTTGCCACGACAGTTTCCTGTAACGTGAATTAAGCGAAAGCAGTAGACATTATCTATGAACAGAGGAACTTAACTATCATCCAAAACTTTTATAATTTCCGAAGATATTACTGGAATAACGGACAGCGCGATGTTCCTTCTGTAAGATACATCCTTAAAAAGTCCATTCAGAAACAACCCATGTATATATTGATAAGGAAAGAAGAACATACACTGGATTTTGGGCTTCCACAGACTAATTGCAAAAAGACTAGAGTAAGTATCACTGAACATCTGCAGTGAGCCAAAGAGAGAAGGGTGTTGTAGTTGACCCTGTGAAAAAGAAAAATGCGCGTAATCTAACCACTTGCAAGGAAGCTGCTGGCCTCCTGTCGCTACTGATATGTGGGCTCCTGTGTTGAATCATCATGTGGGGGAGAATTCTCTCTCGATAATACAAACAAATGTTGATTTGATTCGCTCCACAATAAAATAATTGTGGAGCGAATCAAATCAACATTATTTTATTTAGCACAGAACGTCTCCTAAAGCACTACAGAGCCTTACAGTAAGGAGAAGAGGAAGCCGAGTGCTTCAAGCCTAGTTTCAACCACTATTTTCTTGTCTTTCTCTTGGAAAATACAAATGTCTCGCCTTGCTTAGATTTATCTCGTTTGTGGCGAATGGATGTTTCCGGGGATGTTTATTGAATAATGCCTGATTCAGTTCGAGAGATAAGAAAATCCTGCTGATTCAATGGGGAGGTATACCGTAAAAGCTGGAAAAAATTTGCTAGTAACCTATCAGTTGATGCTGAAACTTCGGGGAGTCAACATCACAGTAGTCTTCTGAAACAAAATATGTAATAACAGAGAAGAATATGATAAGAATATATACATTTAGACGTAGTTGCTTGTCAGTTACTCACTGTTGTACGTTGAGGTAGTGATTGTATAGGACAGATTGTCACATTGTAAGACTTGTCATCGGAGACGGAGTGGCGTCATCCGACGCTGAGCACGAATTCCGTCACCACCAAAAAATTTGGAGCAACGGTGTTCGATCATATGGAGGATTGAGAGGTTTACCTGCCGTTGAGAGTCTCGATCATAAATTCCAAGGAATTTTGCTACCTCAGCGATAAAGTGTCCGTAATATATCATGAGTGAGAGAATAACACAGAAATAGTAGATTTTGAAGTTATAGATGTATAGTTTCACTAAATATCATAAAGTGGAACAATAGGAGTTGTAAATATTAGATCTCTGAAAACACTGTTATGACTCTTTATCCTATTCGCAAGAGTTTTTAGCTCTCAAACACAGGGTGAGTCTCGGGAAAAGGTACACGCTTTGAGATGTGATATTCATATGAACATATGTCCTGTTGTTAACAATTTGCAAGGTAACTAATGAAAAAAAAGGAAACAAGACGAATGGAGGTAATATTAAATAAAACGTAAGATCCGCTGCTTTCTTTATTTGTATTAATTTTCTCACAAATGATGTTCAAAACTGTCACTGTCAACCGTAATGCATTTAGCAGCTCTTGTAGATAAGTGCTGTGTTGTTGATCTGAGCTCATTCGTACATTCCTTCACTTGAGTACACACTAGTAAAATGTGACAGAGAAGTTTCTCGTTTGAGTCAACTAGCGCTGGTACACTTCCCTCTTAAGACAATTCCACCAACAGTAAACCAGTGGCTTAAGGCCGCGTCACTTTAGTGTCCTAGAAACATCTCCACAGCCACCGAATCAATGGCTAGGACATTTTTCAGTTAGGAACTGAGTCACCGGCTGTACGGAATGTGCAGAAGCACCAGCGTACTAAAAATACACACGACGAGGTGTTGCCAAAGTAATAACCTCCAAATGTTCTGGTTAAACGTTTTTAAGGAAATCAGGATACCATGCTCCATTAAGACTTTTATCTAAAATAATTGGCGCCATGAGTTGGTCATCAACTTCAATAAAGACCACACTATATAGCCTAATGTCACTTTGTTTGTATTGGCATATGAGTGCCGGTGAAGGACATGCGATTGATGCCCGTGATTTTCAAATAACTCTATGTTGAATACCTTTTAGTAAAGTCCATATGTTATTTGAAGTTTCTTGTTGAGAATCACCAATAGCTTCAGTCCTCAAAGCATGTATGCATCTTACCTCACACTGTATAAAGTTATAGGTGATCTAAATGAATGCGCAAATAACACTATCACTTCAGAGAGAGTGTTTTATCGATTACAAGCACTATGTCTCTTTTGAAGTACATTATAGGTACGAGTGTATTTATTACACACAACAGGTTCTGGTCCAATATAAGAAGATGGTCGATTGACACATTAAAGATACTTTATTCATAATGTAAACGGATTGCCACAAAACACTGTTCAGTGCTGTTTCGATTTCACTAATGCGCATACATCATCTTGGACTTGAAATACTGTGTAATGATTGGCCAAAGATAAGGAGTACTGTCCTGTGATTCGTTGTAAATATTGGAGGGCAGGGGTTAATTAATTTTCCACTAACGTAATTTGGCTATTTCTACCGCTCTCTGATTGGCTAGAGATAAGGAAGGATAGACAGAGGAGGAGAAAGTGGGGGGTCTGACACGGCACTGATAAAGGTGATGTCACTGATGATACCATACGTTCAAGCTCATCGATGGCGTAATGCTTGCGCTTAAAAAGTAGGTGAATGACAGAGTTCAAGATCAGGAAGTGTGTCTCTAAGGACAGTGGCTGCGTCAGAGTCGCCATGCCTATACTGCTTGTGTCCTTTTGGGACGTCCAGACTGATAATTGGTTCAAATGGCTCTGAGCTCTATGGGACTTAACATCTGAGGTCATCAGTCCCCTAGAACTTGGAACTAATTAAACCTAACTAACCTAAGGACATCACACAAATCCATGCCCGAGACGGGATTCGAACCGGCAACCGTAGCGGTCGCGCGGTTCCAGACTGTAGTGCCTAGAATCGCGCGGCCACACCGGCCAGCAACTGATAATTGATCTGCAATTTCTTTCGTTTGTAGTTCAGCAGGCTCGTGTATTATCAGCTACCGTTTGGCAGCAACATTATTTATTCTATCTCAGAGCTAAAGTACAGTTTCAGATAGCTTATTTTGCGCTTCTCATGTGATAAACTCTTCTAATTATATGTTCGAATCAACATCACTCATCTCTGAATGATCCATGTTTGGCTGTTTCATTGTTTTTAACATAACATGAAATTAAATAGACAGTTCATAGAAAACTTTTCCTAAGTGGTAGAATGATAAATAATAAAACCTATTATTCATTGAAGGCCAGCAATGGTAGAAGCATTGCAATAAGCCTAGCAAGAGACATAGCATAGCTGCACTTATCTCTATTATTTCTACATCACACGAACGCTTCCCTCTTGGGCACACACAGAATGACGATTGCGATTACTAGTTTATAGTAGAAAGTGCCCAGAACAAGTAGACTGAACCCGAAGCAGTCGAAGAGAGCAACTTTGCTTCTAGAAAGACAGTACAGGAATAAGAAAAATTACGAAACTTGCAATCGAGCTCCACTGATGAAGACTGGCACTCGGCGAGTCAATCTCTTTCCCAATGCTTTTACCGGTAGGCGCCCTTCACGCAGAAAACAAGTTTTTCATCAACCAAGAAAAGCAACATTCGTAATTACAGGTCAGTTCAATAAGTTACAACAAGTCCTGGCGTCGGTAGCGAGTTATAAAGTGTAATATAAGATTTTACTATTCAGGTATTATAATAACAACGACGCATGACAATTTAGTCGTAAACTATTATGGAAATTGAAAAATTAAAAAAAAGATGAAATGAACGGGTACATCGGAAGAAAATTAGCGATAAAGTCTCAATTAACTTTAGTGTCAGATACGTATCAAAGTAAACAATTTTGCCTACGCTCTTAATCGTGAAAATAAAATGTCTTTGAGTAATGTTTCATATACAGTAATAATAAAATTTTGTCCGTCTCAGGACATTTGTTAAATAATAATATACTTTTCAGCAGTATTTAAGCCCACTAAACAATTTAGTATATTCCTTTTACATCGTTTACAATTTAGCGTACATGGGTGCCTATACATACATAGATGCATAAGCTCTCCCAGATCATTGACAACAAAATCGGACTTTGAAACACCTGTAATATCTTTTATAATATCTGCTTACGTACTGAGGGAAAGCAGCGGAGTGACAAACAGTTAGATTGTTCATCCATGGTACCACTACGACCTTAAATTGCTGAGAGGCGACAGTAGCTTTATCGCAGGCCATGCAACTCTGTTTACGAGATCACACACTGAGCTTCCTCCCCGAGCGACCAATACAACAGAGAACAATTTCCACAATTAATTTATTACGTTCACGAGCTTTAAAAATTTTCAAGTTTACGTGTTTTATTAGCACATTAGCTGCTATTTTCATGAACACTTTACAATAAAGTATTTTGTTAGGTTCATATGAATAGCCAAGAAAGTAGTTTACTATCATATATTTTTACATTTAAGAAATACTACCTAAACGTAAAACAGAAAGTGTCTGCCAGAAAAATCATAGTGTGGAAACTGGCAGGTACCACATGGTGAGTTTACCCATGTACAATGAGAAATGGCACTGAAGCACTTTGTTTCTCTCGTGCTGAATAAGCCAGTTCGGTATGTTACAACTCCAGTCATACCAGGAACATAAATGTGGCGCTTAATGACATCTGTCGCATTATCACGGGTTATTGAGGACCTACACCCATAGATAATCTGCACTGTTTTGCTGTTATAGCCTGTCTCTAAATTAGTCGCGAGACTGCAGCTATATGTGAGAAAATCAAGGCTGTGATTGCGGAAGCCCATTGTTTTTATGGCTGTCAACCACCACGTCGTCGGCTTCTTGGGAACTACTGAAGCTCTTGCAGGAACGCCTCAGCAAGTAATTAATGATTTCAAAGTGTGGGGTAGGGGGGGGGGGGCTATAACACCGAAAATGTGGATGAAATAACTTCTGCACCACACAAAAATTTTCGCAGTTTAACATCCGTTGGTAACTTGCACTGTACTTCTGATTCCGTAAGCTCTATTACAAAAGCTATATTTAATGCTTAATCGATGTAAAAGTGTACTTCTTTCTGACTGTTGTAAATATAATGATAATATTGCAAATTGCTCTGTAATAGCCAAGGGAAGTTTCTTTAAATGTATCGATAGCAACGACAAAATGGCAGTGGCTGTGCCGTTGTTTATTTTTCGGTATGGAGAGTGGTGCGTTGCGAGCACAGATGAGGCAGAGCAGTTGGAGTCACGAAAATGTATGGAGGTGTTTGTTGGGCGTTCCCACAGACAAGGGTTGCCATTATGATCGTGCCAGCGTAGGCGCGCCTAATTCGTTAGTCAGCGAGTATTGAGAATACGGTAGGAGTGGATAGGCGGAGCAAGCTTCGATTCTAAGTATCGACTGTCCAATAAATGTCCGTCGCTCTGGAGACGACTCGGTGTTCTCATCCAGCAGCAGCAGTGCCAGCGGCAAGTCAGCATTGTCATCTGCTGCATTGCTCGGCGTCCGCATAGCTACAACATCGTAAGACTGTTAAGTGAAAAATTATAAACTTACGTAGGCATTACCCAGTAACATTTCTTTCACAAAGTATGACTAACCTGAATAATAACCTGCAATAGTTAAAACTTGTAGGGCACCGGTGCTGTAACTGTATTCAGACATTATTACCTGACAGGTCCCTTCCTTTTCCATGCAATCGCCGAATGAAGAAAGAATATGAAAACTGATTAACTATTTACTGCCAGCTTTGTGTGTTTACTAATGACCAGTTTTAGTCTACATTTTCTGCTTCAGTATCTGTTTATTCTTCTATTGCATAAAATAGGCTTAAACAATTTGCAGTTTTGCGTATGAACCCCATTCTATTAAAGTAACGTAAAATTTCGCTTTCGAAACTAATAACTAAACATGTAGCACAAATTAAGGGTGCACATTTCATGTATTCTGTATTTAGTTTAGCGAGTGACTTATGATGGCTTGGTATGTATTTTACTGTTGTCATATTAAAAGTAAAAGTAGTTGCCTGTTTTCTTACAGTAAATTCGATTCATTCTTTAAGTAATCAAAAGTAAATTGCTTGCCATTCTCTAAATTTTGCTCTATATTGCACTGACGTTACTGAAAGTCTTTTCTATGAGGGTCACTCCAAAAGAAATGCATACTATTTTTTTAAATCCATCTTTTTTTCTACATGTTTGAAAGTTTTACAGTGTGTACATACATCCTTTAAGAACAATGTATTCATTTCTCCCGCTCAACTTCACTACGCCATCTTGGAACCAGCGCCTGTATACCCGCACGGTAAAATTCAGGACGAATATGTTGGAGTCACTGTTTGGCAGCATGCGCAAGGGAGTTATCATCTTCAAACCTTGTTCCAAGAAGATAGTCTTTCAGTTTCCCAATGAGATGTTTGTCAAATGCAGCCAGGTCAGGACTGTAAGGCGGGTGTTTCAGTGTTGTCCATCCGAGTTCCATGGTTTATTGACTGACATGTAGCCGTGCATTGTCCTGCAACAGCAAAACATCCGGCTTTCGCCGATGTGGTCGAACACAACTCAGTCGAGCTTGAAGTTTCTTCAGTGTCGTCACATATGCATGAGAATTTACGATGGTTCCATTTGGTATGATGTCCACAGACAAGGGTCATTCGGAATCAAAAAACACTGTAACCATAACTTTTCCAGCAGAAGGTGTGGTTTTGAATTTCTTTTTCTTGGATGAATTTGCATGGTGCCACTCCACTGATTGCCTCTTCGTCTCTGGTGTAAAATGATGGAGCCATGTTTCATCACCTGTCACAATTCTTCCAAGAAATTCATCTCCACCAGTCTAGCACTGTACCAAAAGTTCGCTGCATACCGTTTTTCTTGTTTCTTTGTGAGCCACTGTCAACATCCTGGGAACCCACGTGGCACAAACCTTTTTTTAACGCCAACACTTTCAGTATTCTGCAAACACTTCCTTCCCCTATGCCAACGTAGCGTGACAATTCGTTCACTGTGATGCGGCTGTCAGCAGTCGTCAATTAGTTAACTCTCTGCACATTGTCTGGAGCGTGTGCAGTACAATGCCTTCCACTGCGAGGATAATCCTCAATATTGCCGTGCCCGCTTTCATCGCGTAACCTGCTTGCCCACCGACTAGCTGTACTGCGATCGACAGCTGCATCTCCATGCACCTTTTTCAACCTCTTGTGGATGTTTCCCATTGTCTCGTTTTCACAGCACAGGAATTCTATGAAAGCACGTTGTTTCTGACGAACGTCAAGTGTAGCAGCCATCTTGAAGACAAGTTGTGACGGCGCCACTTACGAGAACAGATTGAACTAAGTTTGGAAACAAGTGGGAAGGATGTATCTACACACCGTAAAACTTTCACAAATGCAGAACGAAAACTGTATTTTTACAAAAATAGTATGCATTTGTTTTGGAGTGACCCTCGTATGTAACAAAGTTTAAGTTATGCCAGTCATTTATTTAACCAGTAATTCCATATAACTTTACTTTCAAAATGTAGCGTATCAGAATAAGTAACCGCAAACTCAGTGCTTTCTTATTCATTTTTTTTGCCACGTTAAGTCAAGCGCAAGCGCCGGCACTCCAGTCGGGAACGACAGAGAAGAGATGGCTGTGAGAAGACGTCGACCAGTCGCACGCAGACCGATCCCTCTCCAGGACAACAATGCAATTGCAGCAGCTCCTATGAGAAGACGACTGGTGACGCCCAGTTCTACAGTAGCGCCAACTCTAGTCACTTCGCTTATACTTTCCATGTAGCACAGACTTGTAATTGTCTATACTGAAGAAGATTGATTGTTTCGTATGTCGCCCTTTGCTGCGACACATTGTGTAATTGCAAAAGTTAAGTATTGTAAATTTCATTCTGTAATAAAACTCATTAATACGATTTGTTTGAATGTTTATCTAGCGAATCGGCTAGACACCATATATCTTTCGACGAGTTGTAAGAAGAACCCAGAGCTTGGCTGCCACAATATTGATTTGTCGCAGGCTTTTGTGTTTTGCTGGCATCTTAATTATACCTTGTTTTTCGTTTGCAGATGTGTGTTTACATGTTGTAGCAGTGTCTCTAATAATGTATTTTCTATTTAGCGTTTCCACGTGGGCGTTGCAGGAATTTCTTTGCTTGTGTGTTTATTGTTATTGCTTGCATTGTCTGTTTATTTGCATTTGCCTTTTCCAAAATGAACAAATCAAATCTCCCACCCCTTGCTCAGGCGCCGCAGCTGTAAGCGATAAATAGTACGTCGGTAACACAGATGTTTCAGTTTCGGACACGGCAGATAATGCCCCTGCTAAACACGGTACAGCAGCTACTAACCAATCAAGTGACCAAAGCAACAACGAGTGTAGCTCCGAGAGCCATACCGCCTTTTCGCCAGTTTGATGAAAAGGAAGACCAATGGCTCGAGTGGTTGCAACGGTATGAAGCCCACATCATTGCTCACAATGTGTCGGGTACTCTGAATCAACATTACGTTTTGTCAACGTTATAAAGTGGAGTCTTTCGCCTCATTCAGGATTAATCGCTAACGCCCCACCGAGTGAACTTTCCTATGATCAGGTTGTACATTCTCTCACTCATAATTATGACCACCAAGTGAACGTGGTGGTACCAATTATTTAGTTGCAAGAAAAGGTTAGAACAAACTTATAGTCAATGGATAACAGATTTGAGGCAATGGTGAGAGAATGGAAATTCAGACGTGCTTATGGCACTTTATGTTCAAAATGTTCAAATGTGTGTGAAATTATATGGGTCTTAACTGCTAAGGTCATCAGTCCCTAAGCTCACATACTACTTAACCCAAATTGTCCTAAGGACAAACACACACACCCATGCCCGAGGGAGGACTCGAACCTCCTCCAGGACCAGCCGCACAGTCCATGACTGCAGCGCCTCAGACCGCTCGGCTAATCCCGCGGGGTCGGTGCTTTATGTTCAGATGTTCAAATGGTTCAAATGGCTCTGAGCACTATGGGACTTAACATCTATGGTCATCAGTCCCCTAGAACTTAGAGCTACTTAAACCTAACTAACCTAAGGACAGCACACAACACCCAGCCATCACGAGGCAGAGAAAATCCCTGACCCCGCCGGGAATCGAACCCGGGAACCCGTGCGTGGGAAGCGAGAACGCTACCGCACGACCACGAGATGCGGGCATGTTCAGATGTTATATTGCGTGATACGATCGTATACAATGTAACTGACGTCAGACTTAGAGAACAGATTTTGAAACAGTCGGATCCATCATTTCAGCACGTAGTGCAAATTGCAAATCTATAACATTTTGATGCAGTATCGGCCGAAAAAAATGAGCAGCCACCAATTTGTAGGGTTGAGTTGTCCCTTGCCTACGACCGGCCGAGTAGGTAACAAGAACAAGCGCGCCAAGCAGTGCAAACAGCTCACTAAACAGGTGGCTACAGTTAAGTCATGCCCTTGGTGCTATTCATGGCACAAATACCATGACTGCCCGTCCAGACAAGCACAATTTTACGCTTGTGGCAAGGTAGGTCACGTACAATCCATATGTTTGCAAAAGATCAAACGTAAGAATTCTGCTCACTCACAAAAATTTTGTCACAAGGCCCATGTATTCAATGCAGTGTAATTAAAGCCTGTTACACGCTTTAACAAAACTAGCAAGTGAACAGTTTCTTCAGTGTTACGCCAATGCAACAAACTTTTCGTTCATTTGCGTATTAGTGGAGAACGTCTGAAATTTCAGTTGGACACAGGTGCCTCTGTTACATTGCTGAATCGTATCAGCCGATACGTTACCGTTAGGCTCCCCACGCCTGTCTAAAACCAGCACGCACTTGACGGTTTGTCTAAAACTGGCACGCACTTGACTGCTTACAATGGACAACACATTTCTGTTCTCAGAAAATGTACTTTGCCTGCCACGTATCGTTCATACTCGCAAACTGTGACTTTCACTGTGCTACAATCACGTGATTGTGAGAACATATTTGGCCGTGATTCGTTTGATTTGTTTCGCTTTCAAATTCAGGAAATGTGTTGTTAGTGACTGCATTCAACGTTAAACACAGTGTAGCTTGCTGATAGGATTCCCTGAACATTTTTTTTAAGGTTTAGGCACGGCTAATAATTTTGTTGCACATATCACTATGAAAGCCAATGCTCAGCGGAAACTTTTCCAGGCCAGAACAGTTCCCATTTCATTACGGGACAAAGTGTCTGCGGATCCTAAAGACCTACAAGATAGGGGAGCTATTGCGTCCATACATGCTAATCAGTGGGCAAGGCCACTGGTTTTGCTTCCCAAACGTTCAGGTCGCATTCACCTCTGTGTCGAATTTAAGTCCACAGCCAACGCACAAACTGTGATTGATATCTATCCATTGCCGGGCCCAGAGGACCTCATGGAGAAATTAGGCGCAGGTCGCTACTTTCCAAAAACTGTTTTACGCGACGCATATCTCCAAATACCACTAGATGATGAATCTCAAAACGTGCGTGTTGTGTACACTCATTTGGGCTACCTGAAATATTTGGGTTTCCATTTTGGCAGTGCCTCCGCACCCGCCATTTTCCAACGTTATCTGCAACAGCTGACTGCTCAAGCACCAAATCGTTCAAACCAATTGGACAATGTTGTTGGAGTAGGTCATACACGTGAAGAACATACTGCAAATTAACGTGCTTAGTATCGTGTGTTACCTGATGCAGGACTAAAGTACAGGCTGGACAAGTGTGACTTTTTTTAAACCTGATTTGCAGTATCTTGGTCATGTCATAAACAGCCAAGGTGTACATCCTCTTCAGTCGCATTTGTCAGCCATACGAGATTTGCCAGTTCCTCGCAATGCCGCAGAATCGCAGTTCAGTCTTAGGAAAAATGAACTATTATACTCGGTTCATAGCGACTGCAGCACAAATCGCAACTGCATTGCATCGCTGGCGTCACCAGAGTGTCACCTCTATTGGGAATGTTGAGGGCCAAGTAGCTTTTAATTAACTTAAAGCTGATGATTCAGATTTGAACATTTTGCTAAAATACATTCGCACATATTGGCCTCGCTCATTGCATAGCATAAAGAACTCTTTAGTGCCGGAGGAATTGCTTCACGGCTGCCGCCATCGATAACTGCTTCACCTGCTCCACCCTCCCCAGCATCCGGCGCCGAGGGAAGGCCTCAAGTATCGCTTCGCGCTGCAAGATGTTGTGTTTTATGGGGCTTTTAGCGGCAGTAGAAGGTGAGTGCGAGGCGAGATCCTTCGTCGACTTGGCACATGCATGTATCTCATTTCAGGCCCAGACGGATAGCGGCGCCGGCGTCACAATCAAATTCGCCACTTTCATGTGCACGGTGATCCTTCTATATCTCTTTCCCCAGATTCAAAAATCTCGAGGACAGCACGGCCACAGGAGTCGCCAGAGGTTGTCATCACGACACAGCGGGACGACCCCATCGAGACGAAGCCTTTGCCAGCGCTGCACTGCGTCCTCTCGTCCTACCGATGGACATGAACCTGCCCACGCCGCAGCAGTCGACGCCTTCTGCATTTTGCTGTGGGCCTCAGGAGGTGGACACACACTCTTCTGGGCTTTTTCCAGTATGCGTTTCCGCCAGAGTAAAGGCTGGACGGCGGTGTACGACCGCAAGTCTGACGTCCCGTGCAGCCTCAGCTTCCGGTCCAACTCGGCGCCCACGCTCCTGCCTCTCCTCCCGTTGTCGTGCTCCTTATACGACGACCGTCCGTCGCTTTGGGGAGGAGGAACGTTGCGGCTCAAAGTCAAGTGCCGGCGCGCAAGTCGGACACGACAGAGAAGGGATGGCTGTGAAAAGACGTCAGGCAGTCGCACGCTGACCGACCCTTCTCCAGGACAACATCGTGTCTACAGGGGCCCCTATGTGAAGAGGAAGGATATAAGCGACGCAACCGACTGGCGACGCCCCAGTTCTACAATAGTTTCAACTCTAGTCACTTCGCTTGTACTTTCTATGTAGCACAGACTTGGAATTGCGTATATTGAAGAAGTTTGACTGTTTTCCGTATGTCGCCCTTTGCTTCCAACACATCTGTGTAACTGCAAATGTTAACTTTGTAAATTTTGTTTTGTAAAAAAAATCATTAATACGATTTTTTAAGATGTTTGCCCAGCGAACCGAGGATGGGGGCTTTCTAGACAGCACATTTATTCTCTCGTGAACTGTTGTGCAGTGGACAGCCTTCTGTTGGCACGCCGATTATTATTTGCTTAAATTTCTTTGCCACTACCTTTCTTAAGATTCTGGATATTCATTGACCTGGCGGGCAGGTGACCGTTTAACTATCCCTTTCTTAGGTAATCAGTGTTTTCTTTGTATTATCAGTGCTTTTGTAGTAAATATTACGTGGTACCCTTTCCTCCTGTGAGTTTCGTAAGCGATTGCCCTATATTCCAACCACTTTAAAACTATCGTCAGTATTTAGGTTAAGTTTAGAATGGATTCTTCCATCAGAAGAGTCTGTTGTACACTTTCCTCCAAGTAACTGGCGTGATTTTCCTTCAGTTACGATAGACTTACTCACTGTACAATTTAATTAGGCATATGTGACCACGGTAAATTATACCACAATCCAATAGGCTTATTAGGAAGAGGGAGGTTAGAGGGGGATGTCAACAATAGGGGAAACGGGTGGTACCGAATGAAGAACTCCCTCCTCCTCATTCAGAGAAGAGGACAACATGGAAGGCTTTCAACAGACTTCACTCTTACGACGAGATGCAAGACCAGTCTGCAGATCTGGGGTCTTCGTGTGGAGTCAGTTTTCTTGAGGGTGTGTTGCTGTGCAGACTAACAACCATCTAATACAGGTTCTTCGTTTCCAGCCATAACCACAATGAGACACCTTATGTGGGCGACACTGAATGTATTGGATATGGCCAACTTCTAGCCAACCAATGTATAAACTGATGTCAAGCATCGATTTTCTTTGTTGATCAAATACTTCCCAGTTCTGACATGATAATAGTAATAACCATAATTAATAATGGTAATGATAATAACATAATTAATAATGCTAATAATAATAACAATAAGTATGTCACTGATATTGTAATATTATATGATGCCTTAACGAATAAGACTAATTTATGCACAAACAGTTCAACAGCTTACATCAACAGATTAAATTAAGCTAGTAAGTAGAAAAATGCATAAAATCTGTGAGCCAGAACTTTCGATTCAGAGGTATGAATACATACTCTGATTATATTTACTAAACCTACCTACATTATATTTACGTTCTTTGCGGTAGGTCTCTGAATCATTCACAACCAATGAGGCCACCTGAGGGCACATAAAGTTACATATTTTACGTTGTGATTCGTAGATTCGTCAGTATCCTCTGGAATAAGAAAAGAATAAATTGAGGTGGATCGAACATTCTACAGAACGTGGCTATAAACACCGGTTTTTCTAAGGAAACGGTTGCCACAACATTTAAAAAAGAAAAAA
Organism: Schistocerca cancellata; assembly: GCF_023864275.1. Taxonomy (NCBI): domain Eukaryota; kingdom Metazoa; phylum Arthropoda; class Insecta; order Orthoptera; family Acrididae; genus Schistocerca; species Schistocerca cancellata. The sequence continues at coordinate 404,833,494 of NC_064633.1, read as the reverse complement.
AAACACCGAAAACCCTGAAGAAGAATTTAATTTGAGCAGGGATTCATAGGTACAAGAGGAAAACCAAATTCTTTTATTTCAGTCCTAAAATATTGCTTCCGCGAAAGTAGTTAGTTCATTTCAGAATGCTTAGGTGAGAACAAGATGCAGGAACAGTAAAACAAGGTGGAAAAAAAATCCCAGCAACAAGGAGCTGTGTGACATTAAAGAAAGTTGGTAGGCGTGTTTCTATATGTGAAGGAGGTGTCTATTCAGATTTCACAACAGTTGCATAAGGGTGACGCTGTTAGCGTCACTATGAGGAAGAAAATCAAGTTTGCTTCAAATACATGCTGCAATGTTCGTGTGCATTAGTTACCTTTGAGACTGGACGTGGTGAGTTGATGTCAGTAAATAATTAAGGCGACAAAAACGTAATTATCAACAACCAACTGAGTTTGAACGAGCTAATGTAATAGAGCTACAAGAAGTTGGAAGTTCCTTCTGTTATATTGCAGAAAGTCTTGGCAGGACTGTAGCCACTGTGTATGACTGCTGGCAGTATCAAGAAGAACAAGATACGGACGGCCAGGTGGCACGGCCGACAGGATGGACCACTGTTTTGGGCGAATGGCTCCAGCGCATCGTACTTCATTTGTAACAGCAATTTCAGAAGCAGCTTACACCACAGTAACACGACAGACTGTTACTAATGGGTTACTTCAAGGACAGCCCTGCAGCGGGCTGACCCCAGACCAACGCCATTGGCCACTTGAGTGGTGTGAAGCGAGAGCTCATTGGAACGAACGATGAGGCCTGTTGTGTTTTGTGAGGAAACCTGTTTCTGCCTCAGTGTCAGTGATGGCCGTGTGTTGGTTAGAATGAGGCCAGGTAAGAGCCTGGAACGAACCTTTCTGTGTGCCAGATACACTGGAGATACACCTGGCTTTATAGTATGGGATGCGATTTATTGGACCTGTTGTGCTGCCATTCATGAACAGCGTTCCAGGGGTTACTTTGATAAAATATAACACTCCCCTACATACCGCTGTTGTAACCCAACAAGCTCTAACAATTGCCTAGTCCTGTTCGATCACCAGATCTGTCTTTAATGAAGCAAATGTGGGACATCATCGGATGTTAAGCCCAGCGTCACCTACAAACAGCATTACCCGTCCCTGTGTTGACCAACCAACTGCAGTAGGCATGGAAGTCCATCACACAAACTGACATCCGGCACCTGTACGACAAAATGCTTGCATATTTGTATGTTTACATTCATTACTCTAGTGGTTACACCGGTTATTATTATAATATCATTTCACAGTTGCAATAGCTTATCTCGTGCTAACGTCAGCCTATGATTTTCCACTGTTAAAATGTCACCTACACCAACGTATATCCATCAGCGTAGATTACAGTGCCTATAGAGGCAAATGGCAAAAAGAATCGGAACCTTGCTCACAGTCAGATCATGGAAATTTCTCTAAGTTTTATTTTTGTCACGTGAGGAGAAAAGTCACCACCGAACACCCAGTTTTAAAAGCACACGTCCATCTTTCCTGCCCACTTAATGGACTCCAAGCACCAGCTACTATGTGTCAGTGATTAGGTAGAGATTCTACATAAAGTACAAAACGGTAAAATTACGGGCGTGATAGAGAAGGCAGAAACTTACACACATTAAACAGACTAATCGGATGGAATTTTAAATGAACAAGAGGACTTGCGAAATAGGAAACTTATGGACAAATTTTGTGCCTCTTTTGCAACAAGGCTTTGCAAAACCATCAGACGCGAAATCGTTTCCATGGCGACGGATGTGTGTAGCCACAATACGAGGGTAAATTGAGCCATATAATGAAAGGTTATGGTGCCTTTATTTGTTTCTTTATGTATTGTTGTTGTTGTTGTGATCTTCAGTCCTGAGACTGGTTTGATGCAGCTCTCCATTCTACTCTATCGTGTGCAAGCTTCTCCACCTCCCAGTATCTACTACAGCATACATCCTTCGCAATCTGCTTAAAGTATTCATCTCTTGGTCTCCCTCTACGATTTTTACCCTCCACCCTGCCCTCCAATGCTAAATTTGTGATCCCTTGATGCCTCAGAACAAGTCCTACCAACCGATCCCTTCTTCTAGTCAAGTTGTGCCACAAACTCTTCTTCTCCCCAATACTATTCAATACCTCCTCATTAGTTACGTGATCTACCCACCTAATCATCAACATTCTTCTGTAGCACCACGTTTCGAAAGCTTCTATTCTCTTCTTGTCCCAACTATTTATTGTCTATGTTTCACTTCCATACATGGCTACTCTCCATACAAATACTTTCAGAAACGACTTCCTGACACTTAAATCTATACTCGATGATGACAAATTTCTCTTCTTCAGAAACGCTTTCCTTGCCATTGCGAGTCTACATTTTATATCCTCTCTACTTCGACCATTATCAGTTATTTTGCTCCCCAAATAGCAAAACTCCTTTACTACTTTAAGTGTCTCATTTCCTAATCTAATTCTCTCAGCATCACACGACATAATTCGACTACATTCCATTATCCTCGTTTTGCTTTTGTTGATGTTCATCTTATATCCTCCTTTCAAGACACTGTCCATTCCATTCCACTGATCTTCCAAGTCCTTTGCTGCCTCTGACAGAATTACAATGTCATCGGCGAACCTCAAAGTCTTTATTTCTTCTCCATGGATTTTAATACCTACTCCAAATTTTTCTTTTGTTTCCTTTAGTGCTTGCTCAATATTCAGATTGAATAACATCTAAGAGGCTACAACCCCGTCTTACTCCCTTCCCAACCACTGCTTCCCTTTCCTGCCCCTCGACTATTATAACTGCCATCTGGTTTCTGTACAAATTGTAAATAGCCTTTCGCTCCCTGTATTTTACCCCTGCCACCTTTAGAATTTGAAAGAGAGTATTCCAGTCAACATTGGCAAAAGCTTTCTCTAAGTCTACAAATGCTAGAAACGTAGGTTTGCCTTTCCTTAATCTTTCTTCAAAGTTAAGTCGTAACATCAGTATTGCCTCACGTGTTCCAACATTTCTACGGAATCCAAACTGATCTTCCCCGAGGTCGGCTTCTACCAGTTTTTCCATTCGTCTGTAAACAATTCGTGTTAGTATTTTGCAGCAGTGACTTATTAAACTGATGGTTCGGTAATTTTCACATCTGTCATCACGTGCTTTCTTTGGGATTGGAATTATGATATTCGTCTTGAAGTCTGAGGGTATTTCGCCTGTCTCGTACATCTTGCTCACCAGATGGGAGAGTTTTGTCAGGACTGGCTCTCCCAAAGCCGTCAGTAGTTCTAATGGAATGTTGTCTACTCCCAGGGCCTTGTTTCGACTCAGGTCTTTCAGTGCTCTGTCAAACTCTTCACGCAGTATCATGTATCCCATTTCATCTTCATCTACATCCTCTTCCATTTCCATAATATTGTCCTCAAGTACATCGCCCTTGTATAGACCCTCCATATACTCCTTCCAATTATCTGCTTTCCCCTCTTTGCTTAGAACTGGGTTTCCATCTGAGCTCTTGATATTCATGCAAGTGGCTCTCTTTCCTCCAAAGGTTTCTTTAATTTTCCTGTAGGCTGTATCTATCCTTCCCCTAGTGAGACAAGCCTCCACATCCTTACATTTGTCCTCTAGCCATGCCTGCTTAGCCATTTTGCACTTCCTGTCGATTTCAATTTTGAGACGTTTGTATTCCTTTTTGCCTGCTTCATTTACTGCATTTTTTTAATTTTCTCCTTTCATCAATTAAATTCAATATTTCTTCTGTTACCCAAGGATTTCTACTAGCCCTCGTCTTTTTACCTACTTGATTCTCTGCTGCTTTCAGTACTTCATCCCTCAGGGCTACCCATTCTTCTTCTACTTTTTTTTCTTTCCCCCATGCCTGTCAATTGTTCCCTTATGCTCTCCCTGAAACTCTGTACAACCTCTAGTTTAGTCAGTTTATCCAGGTCCCATCTCCTTAAATTCCCAAATTTTTGCAATTTCTTCTGTTTTAATCTACAGATCATAACCAAAAGATTGTGGTCAGAGTCCACATCTGACCCTGGAAATGTCCTACAATTTAAAAGCTGGTTCCCAAATCTCTATCTTACCATTATATAATCTATCTGATACCTTTTAGTATCTCCAGGATTCTTCCATGTATACAACATTCCTTTATGATTCTTGAGCCACGTGTTAGCTATTATTAAGTTAAGCTTTGTGCAAAATTCTAACAGACGGCTTCCTCTTTTATTTCTTAGCCCCAATCAATATTCAGATACTACGTTTCCTGCTCTCCCTTTTCCTACTGTCGAATTCCAGACACCCCTGAATATTAAATTTTCGTCCCCCTTCACTACCTGAATAATTTCTTTTATCTCCTCATACATTTCTTCAATTTTTTCGTCATCTGCAGAGCTAGTTGGCATATAAACTTAAACTACTGTATTAGGCATGGGCTTCGTGTGTATCTTGGCCACTATAATACGTTCACTATGCTGTTTGTAGTAGCTTACTCGCACTCCTGTTTTTTTATTCATTATTAAACCTACTCCAGCATTACCCCTATTTGATTTTCAATTGATAACCCTGTGTTAACCTGACCAGAAGTCTTGTTCCTCCTGCCACCGAACTTCACTAATTTCCACTTTATCTAACTTTAACTTATCCATTTCCCTTTTAAAATTTTCTAACCTACCTGCTCGATTAAGGGATCCGACATTCCACGCTCCGATCTGTAGAATGCCAGTTTTCTTTCTCCTGATAACGACGTCCTCGTGAGTATTCCCCGCCCGGAGATCCGAATGGCGGACTATTTTACCTCCGGAATATATTACTCAAGAGGACGCCATCATCATTTAACCGTACAGTAAAGCTGCATGCCCTCGGGATAGATTACGGCTGTAATATCGCCTTGCTTTCAGCCGTTCGCAGTACCACAACAGCAAGGCCGTTTTGGTTAATGTTACAAGGCCATATCAGTCAATCATCCAGACTGTTGCAAATGCAACTACTGAAAAGGATGCTGCCCCTCTTCAGGAACTACACGTTTGTCTGGCCTCTCAACAGATACCCCTCCGTTGTGGTTGCACCTACGGTACGGCTATCTGTATCGATGAGGCGCGCAAGCCTCCCCACCAACGGCAAGGTCCATGGTTCATGAGTCAAGTGACTCATTACCTAATGTAATTCCCACAGCATCACCCGACTTAATTCGACTACAATCCATTATCCTTGTTTTGCTTTTGTTGATGTTTATCTTATATCCCCCTTTCAAGACACTGTCCATTCCTTTCATCTGCTCTTCCAAGTCCTTTGCTGTCTCTGACAGAACTACAATGTCATCGGTGAACCTCAAAATTTGTATTTCTTCTCCATGAATTTTAATACCTACTACGAACTTTTCTTTTGTTTCCTTTACTGCTTGCTCAAAATACAGATTGAATAGCATCGGAGAGAGACTACAACCCTGTCTCACTCCCTTCCCAACCATTGCTTCCCTTTCATGTCCCTCGACTCTTATAACTGCAATCAGGTTTCTCTACAATTTGTAAATAGCCTTTCGCTCCCTGTATTTTACCCCTGCCACCTTCAGAATTTGAAAGAGAGTATTCCAGTCAACTTTGTCAAAAGCTTTCTCTAAGTCTACAAAAGCTAGAAACGTAGGTTTGCCTTTCCGTAATCTTCCTTCTAAGATAAGTGGTAGGGTCAGCACGGCCTTACGTGTTCCTACATTTCTACTGAATTCAAACCGATCTTCCCCGAGGTCGGCTTCTACCAGTTTTTCCAATCGTCTGTAAAGAATTCGCTTTAGTATTTTGCAGCTGTGACTTATTAAACTGATAGTTCGGTAATTTTCACATCTGTCGACACCTGCTTTCTTTGGGATTGGAATTATAAAATTCTTCTTGAGGTCTGAAGGAATTTTTCCTGTCTCATACATCTTGCTCACAAAATGGTAGAGTTTTGTCCAGACTGGCTCTCCCAAGGCTGTCAGCAGTTCTAATGGAATGTTGTCTACTCCCAGAGCCTTGTTTCGACTTAGGTATTTCAGTGCTCTGTCAAACTCTTCACGCTGTATCATATCTCCCATTTCATCTTCATCTACCTCCTCTTCCATTTCCATAATATTGTCCTCAAGATCATCGCCCCTATATAGACCCTCTATATACTCCTTCCACCATTCTGTTTTCCCTTCTTTGCTTAGAACTGGGTTTCCATCTGAGCTCTTGATATTCATGCAAGTGGTTCTCTTTTCTCCAAAGGTCTCTTTAATTTGCCTGTAGGCCGTATCTATATGATCCCTCGTGTGATACGCCTTACATCCTTACATTTGTCCTCTACCCATCCCTGCTTAGCCATTTAGCACTTCCTATCGATCTCATTTTCGAGACGTTTGTATTCCTTTTTGCCTGTTCAATTAATCAATTAAATTCAGTATCACTTCTGTTACCCAAGGATTTATACTAACCCTCATCTTTTTACCTATTTCATCCTCTGCTGCCTTCACTATTTCATCCCTCAAAGCTACCAGTTCTTCTTCTACTGTATTTCTTTTCCCCATTCCTGTCAATTGTCCCCTTATGCTCTCTGAAACTCTCTACAACCTCTGGTTCTTTCAGTTTATCCAGGTCCCATCTCCTTAAATTCCCACCTTTTTGCAGTTTCTTCAGTTTTAATCTACAGTTCATAACAAATAGATTGTGGTCAGAGTCCACATCTGCCCCTGGAAATGTCTTAGGATTTAAAACCTGGTTCGTAAATCTCTGTCTGACCATTATATGATCTATCTGAAACCATGCAGTATTTCCATGATTCTTCCATGTATATAACCTTCTTTCATGATTCTTGAACCAAGTGTTAGCTATGATTAAGTTATGCTCTGTGCAAAATTCCACCAGGCGGCTTCCTCTTTCATTTCTTAGCCCCAATCCATATTCGCATACCACGTTTCCTTCTCATCCTTTTCCTATCGTCGCCCATGACTATTAATTATTCGTCTCCCTTCACTACCTGAATAATTTCTTTTATCTCATCATACATTTCATCAATTTCTTCATCATCTACTGAGCTAGTTGGCATATAAACTTGTACTACTGAAGTAGTCGTGGGCTTCGTGTCTTTCTTGGCCACAATAATGAGTTCACTATGCTGTTTGTAGTAGTTTACCCGCATTCCTAATCTCCAATTCATTATTAAAGCTACTCCTGCATTACCCCTACATGATTTTGTATTTATAACCCTGTATTCACCTGACCAAAAGTCTTATTCTTCTGCTACCGAACTTCACTATTCCCACTATATCTAACTTTAACCTATCTATTTCTCTTTTTAAAGTTTCTAACTTACCCACCCGATTTAGGGATCTGACATTCCACGCTCCGATCCGTATAACGCCAGTTTTATTTCTCCTGATAACGACGCCTCCGTGAGTATTCCCCGCACGTAGATCCGAATAAGGGACTATTTTACCTCCGGAATACTTTACCCAAGAGGACGTCATCATCATTTAATATTACAGTAAAACTGCATGCCCTCGGGAAAAATTACGACTTTAGTTTCGCCTTGCTTTCAGTCGTTCGCAGTGCCACAACAGCAAGGCCGTTTTGGTTAGTGTTCAAGGCCAGATCAGTCAATCATCCAGACTGTTGCCCCTGCAACTACTGAAAAGGCTGCTGCCACTCTGCAGGAAGCACATGTTTGTCTGGCCTCCCAACAGATACCCCTCCGTTGTGGTTGCACCTACCGTACGTCTATCTGTATCGTTGAGGCATGCAAGCCTCCCCACCAACGGCAAGGTCCATTATTCAAGGGGGGAGGGGCTTTATGTATTATCAGATATAATGTAAGAGTTCATTTATCGCGACTGTATTAATTTACGTTATAAGCCGATCCCTGACCTGGTCGATTGATTTTTAATAGGAAAATAGCTGAGACTGAAGCCATAATCGCTAATATGGGAAATTATATGTTTAAACGTTCTAAAACATGTTGCAGAAAGCACAGTGTGTATCATGGGGCACTGCTCTCAGTTTTGCGACCTGTCAACTGAAAATCCAGCCATCAACAATGTGTAGGCAACAACTGGACGAAAATGTGGCAGGCTTATAATAGCATACAATCGCGGTGTCCGATGACTGAAGTCATACTAAATAAAGAAATACACGGAAAGGAAACAAAAACACTGTTATTTAGGATACTGCCATGTACTAATACTAACAGCTATACTGCAATTTCTTCTTGAATGCTGTATGGAAACTGAGATCTCGTTAGAGATTTGGATGACTTCGTTCGTTGAATGCTTATGAAATACTTTATCACTATTTGACCTCAAGCTTAATTAGAAGCATTGCTGATATTGAAGTAAAAGCAGTTCGTGGAAGTGATAGTTTACTAATTGAGCGGCTGTGAGTTCATTCTTTGTGTTAGGTGAAATATTCGCGCACTTCCATATTTACGAAATTTTCCTTTCGGTTTCTTGTGATTAGTTAGATTTCAGTGAGAAAAGACAAGTTTTATTAACGATTAGTAAAACTGTAACCGTTAAGGGTTTTCTGTTAAAGCCTCGTTTTGCGTGAATTCTCGCTGAGTCGTCGACTACATCTCGAAGCACTGTGTTCTCTCAGGCCAGTCGCTTGATGACCACTATCAAGCGAGGAATGAGACCTTGTTGGGTAAGGGCACTGCGACGAAATGTAAAAGTGGGGTTTATAGAGTTTTACCTGTTTGACTGGTAAATTATATATTTTAGGCTTTTAAGTTAACTTATTTTATCCCTCTTAAGTTTCATGAAGGAGTATTTCGAATTTGTTTCTTTGTGTATGCTTCAGCATGTGATGTTTGCGACAGTACTTCCGTAGTCTAATGTTCACTTTAACCGTTGTGCAGCCATAATTGATTGCTAATACGAACTGTACAATCATAGAACGCATATAAAGAAAAGTAACAGCTGTAGATGACATCAAACCATTCGAAAAACTGCTCGAAGTTGTGGATTGAATCTCAACGACGATTATTACATTTGAAACTTACACAAGCAGTGCGCAACACATGAAGCCGACAAGTTCATTTGCAGTACAGTATGTATAGTACGAACTACAATAATTATCGTAGCCATGTTAAAAGATTACTTAAATGAGGGCAATCTTAGCGTGTCTTCCATTTGTTTAAAAAAATACTTTGATGTCTGATTTTGAATGAAACCAATAATCATTATAAGGAGAATGAACAATAATTAAATTTTCACTGGTTCATCTCTATTTTAAATCATGTGAAGCTTTCATAAAATCCATTCGCTTTTGTGAAAACAAACCACGTCTATTCCGCAAACAAACCGAGTAAAACCTTTTGTATTATTTCACTCTTCGCTAGTCTGGAAATCCTATTGAGTAAAAATGACACTTGCTGCTGGAAAGATTTCAAAAACACTTCCGAAGTGCGTTGAATTTATAAATTGCTTGAAGTTGATGCTTTTTAATGTGATATTACCTTCTATTTAAGCTTTTCTTAGTTACTACTTATCGCAGCAGCCACAGAGCAGGACGATAATGAATATAATTTAAAGGCGTTTAGCTTCTCAGTGTAAACTTCATTAAAATTTCTATGAGACGGCATCTTCCTACTTTTAATCATAATTAACATTCTTAGTTTTCCTCAGCTTCATTGATAAACTTTTAAGTTGAAGTAGATAAAATTTCATATTTTAGGTGCACTTTACAAAGAGAAATTTTCTTTATGGATGAAGTAAGACTAACGTCCGGAGGAGAGCCGTAATTAGATAGCATATTAATACACTCAGAATTGCTGGACATTTTATCTATGAAAGTGGTATCAGTGTAAATCATGAGCGTATATGGTCTCCAGTGTGTACTACACATTTACTGTAGCTGTTGTACAGGCCTGCTATTAGTTTCCAAGTCTCTTCTCTGCTTTTCGTATTATGGGATGTCGATAAGAATGTCACAGATTCGTTTCTTTAACGATAGTTTGGAGCTAACAAGCTTCATGATCGAAACGGGAGAGACATGGTAGGACTTCCGTTTTTATTTGTTGTAATTGTGGAGGAACTTCGCGTTTCCGTGAGGAGAAGCGGAGAAGCCGTTTGGACCTGCGAAGGATACCTGTGATCTCTGTATCTTATTAGATTACGTAAGGCAATTGAATGCTTCCTACTCCCTACCGCGATTCTTGTATTAAGTCTTACCATTTTTACAGAATTAGTGAATCATGTTCACATGTGTAAATGGTTACAGTAGTCGATATGTGAACATCGTTTCCTGAGTTATCATTGTTTTAAAAAGAGATAATGAGCCAATCAAAGGGATTCTAACTGAGGTTCATTAAGCTATAGGAATAGTAATAGTATGTTGGTAGCACTTATCGAAATAAAGGTTAGCAAAGTTAAACAAAATAGTTTCTTCATTTAATTGACTTTCAGATCACATGGAGCAATTCAAGCACTTCAGTAATTTCAGACTAAATGAATGACTTAACTGACATTTCCGAACAGTGTAGAAATCAATGTAATCAAAATTTCAAGTTAATACTTTCATTTTTATGGACACAGAAACATTCATGTTCAGAAGCAGTACCCTAACACGCGTCACGTGACACAGATCTAAGATGTACTCCTACAAGCATTGAAATTCACGCGTAAGTATTTTCAGTGCTATAAAATTAGTGATTCATGCAATGACATATAGTCATGTTGTATTTTCTATTTTCATGCATTCCTTTTTCCCACAGTTGCATGTATGCAAGTAATGTAGTTACCTTCTGTCATTTGCGTTGTAATATAAATCTTACTTGCACCACATGCGTTTCGTTTCATTTCAGAACATCTTCAATGAGCACTGCAACGTTTATTCTTAATATTCTTAGAGATCTACTTATCAAGATCGTAAACTGTACTACTTACATTACTGTTATCAATCACCATTATTTTTCAGTGGCTATTCATCACTTTCTTTTTCCTATTGCATTCCTAATATCCTACCAGTCATAGATGCACAGTCTGTAGAACAATGGACCTCACTGACATAGGGGCAGTTTCTTCATTTGGTTACCATGCGTGCTAGCTTGTGTGTGAAAATATAATTACTTCGTTAGAGGTTGTTGGCTGTTTTATGTTACACTGTTCTGAGACGGCTATGTCTGCTATATGTTTTATTATTTAAATAACCATTGGTAGTTGGTTTTTGTTTGGTCCTTTTCTTAAGTGTTTCATTTCTGTGATTACTTTTTGAAGTTGGGAGTACTCTTGTAGTGTTAGGAGATTTTCGTTGCTGGATCAGATTTTTTCATACCAGTGACTAGTATTTTATAAGTGTAATTTTCTTGATGGAGATGTTCTGCAAGAGTTGAACGCCTGGTGCTTTTTTCCATACTCTTTTGTTCGTCATATATTGTTTCAAATGTTCTGGTGGTCTATCCTGAGTACAGAACATCACAGCTGTTACACACACACACACACACACACACACACACACACACACACACACACACATACAAGTATAACAGTGGTATATTACATCCACAAACCTTCCTTCACTTAATTGCTACTGTGGTGAACTATTTTTAAAACTGGTTTCTTCAAGATATTTTCATTTTTGTCAGTCAAATTGTTTCAATGTGTGAGTGTGTATAGCTTGAGTTTGGTTGCTGAGCTTTAGTGTTGTGTGTTTATTGCGTAGTAGTGGTGATATTAGTGAGTGTGTTCTTGGTGAGATGGTGTGTCCTTAGATTTATTTGATACTATGTCTTATTTGCTTAATTTGCATTATTTCTATCTGAATTAACTTATTTAATTTTTGCAGAAAGAAATTTTCTGTATGCATTACTCTCTGCTGTCATTTACTACGCCAAGTTACATGTGGTAGTTGTATTTGTCTAGTAGCTCTTCATTTACTCTGTGGAGTACATGTCTCAGAGCCTCTCATTTTTATGGGTGATTTGATGTCTGATGTAGTACTGTGCCTTCGTGGCGTCCTTCCTGTAAATACTGAATGAGTTTTAGTAATTTTTGTGAGATACATACAGCTAAGATGTTTATTTGCCCTAGTTGTTCCTATTCTAAAGTGAACTCTGTATTTTTGCATAGCGTGTGTACAGTTGTCTTGCATTTACTTTTGGTTCAGCTACCAAGCATAGGATGTTCCAGTGTTTCTAAATCTGCACGCTAGTTTGTATTGAGCTGGTACTATTTTCTGAAACATTGCTTCCTCTGGTTTTTTTTTTTTCATGGAGATAATTGTTTGATTTTCTGAAATGGGTATCGCTTTGGCAATAATTCGTCCTGTAAATATAATTCTCTATGCAATTGAAAAACAGTTTTAGTCGGTGATGAGGTGTAGTGGTCTGCTTGTCTCCTACGCGTATTGCTTAGATAATTGAATCTAAGTACCTCGCTTTTTTTTTATTTACTTCCTTGTTTCCTTGACAGGGGTTGTGAAGTACATTTCCTGCGTAAAATGAGATCAGCTTATTGGTGTCTGGGATATCATTATCTTTTATGTAGTTTATTAATTACTCATAATTTTCACTGTTCTGTCAAATGGTACTATGTACAGTTATGATATTGTGTTGAGCATACATCTGGAAAGAGTGTAGGTGCGTGTGTTTCTGTTTTTATTACTGTTCTTGCAGGTGTGTTTACTTAATAAGTTTTAGTTTTCACCAGATGTTTTGGAGGATTAGTTGATTTTCGTCCCATATGAGTTTTTTGTTAGTGTCAGTTGTGTGTTTTATAGTCTACAGTACAGTTTTTTATTTTCGTGCTGAACATAATTGCTGGGTCCGACTGTGATTTTATTCTGCGTAGTGAATTCCTGGGTTTCCTTATTGTAATTCTGTTATCCAATTAGAACGAGTATAGTAGCACCTGGAAGCTCCTTCGTCCTTCCTCCAGTGCAGTCCCTTTGTTTGGCATAGTTAAGGTTTCTCTGAAGTTTCCTCTGTGCATTTTCTGTCTAAGCGTTCTCAGAGTTTTATGTTCTGTGGTTATCTCGTTATCAGGCATCTCTTGTTGTTGTGGTGGTCTTCAGTCCTGAGACTGGTTTGATGCAGCTCTCCATGCTACTCTATCCTGTGCAAGCTTCTTCATCTCCCAGTATCTACTGCAACCTACATCCTTCTGAATCTGCTTAGTGTATTCATCTCTTGGTCTCCCTCTGCGATTTTTACCCTCCACACTGCCCTCCAATGCTAAATTTGTGATCCCTTGATGCCTCAAAACATGTCCTACCAACCGATCCCTTCTTCTAGTCAAGTTGTGCCACAAACTTCTCTTCTCCCCAATCCTATTCAATACCTCCTCATTAGTTACGTGATCTACCCACCTTATCTTCAGCATTCTTCTGTAGCACCACATTTCGAAAGCTTCTATTCTCTTCTTGTCCAACCTAGTTATTGTCCATGTTTCACTTCCATACATGGCTACACTCCATACAAATACTTTCAGAAACGACTTCCTGACACTTAAATCTATACTCGATGTTAACAAATTCCTCTTCTTGAGAAACGCTTTCCTTGCCAAAGCCAGGCTACATTTTATATCCTCTCTACTTCGACCATCATCGGTTATTTTACTCCCTAAATAGCAAAACTCCTTTACTACTTTAAGTGTCTCATTTCCTAATCTAATTCCCTCAGCATCACCCGACTTAATTTGACTACATTCCATTATCCTCGTTTTGCTTTTGTTGATGTTCATCTTATATCCTCCTTTCAAGACACTGTCCATTCCGTTCAACTGCTCTTCCAAGTCCTTTGCTGTCTCTGACAGAATTACAATGTCATCGGCGAACCTCAAAGTTTTCACTTCTTCTCCATGAACTTTAATACCTACTCCGAATTTTTCTTTTGTTTCCTTTACTGCTTGCTCAATATACAGATTGAATAACATCGGGGAGAGGCTACAACCCTGTCTTACTCCTTTTTCAACCACTGCTTCCCTTTCATGCCCCTCGACTCTTATAACTGCCGTCTGGTTTCTGTACAAACTGTAAATAGCCTTTCGCTCCCTGTATTTTATCCCTGCCACCTTCAGAATTTGAAAGAGAGTATTCCAGTTAACATTGTCAAAAGCTTTCTCTAAGTCTACAAATGCTAGAAATGTAGGTTTGCCTTTTCTTAATCTTTCTTCTAAGATAAGTCGTAAGGTCAGTATTGCCTCACGTGTTCCAACATTTCTACGGAATCCAAACTGATCTTCCCCGAGGTCGGCTTCTACCAGTTTCTCCATTCGTCTGTAAAGAATTCGCGTTAGTATTTTGCAGCTGTGACTTATTAAACTGATAGTTCGGTAATTTTCACATCTGTCAACAACTGCTTTCTTTGGGATTGGAATTATTATATTCTTCTTGAAGTCTGAGGGTATTTCGCCTGTCTCATACATCGTGCTCACCAGATGGTAGAGTTTTTTCATGACTGGCTCTCCCGAGGCCATCAGTAGTTCAAATGGAATGTTGTCTACTCCCGGGGCCTTGTTTCGACTCAGGTCTTTCAGTGCTCTGTCAAACTCTTCACGCAGTATCTTATCTCCCATTTCGTCTTCATCTACATCCTCTTCCATTTCCATAATATTGTCCTCAAGTACATCGCCCTTGTATAAACCCTCTATATACTCCTTCCACCTTTCTGCCTTCCCTTCTTTGCTTAGAACTGGGTTGCCATCTGAGCTCTTGATATTCATACAAGTGGTTCTCTTCTCTCCAAAGGTCTCTTTAATTTTCCTGTAGGCAGTATCTATCTTGCCCCTAGTGAGACAAGCCTCTACATCCTTACATTTGTCCTCTAGCCATCCCTGCTTAGCCATTTTGCACTTCCTGTCGATATCATTTTTGAGACGTTTGAATTTCTTTTTGCCTGCTTCATTTACTGCATTTTTATATTTTCTCCTTTCATCAATTAAATTCAATATTTCTTCTGTTACCCAAGGATTTCTATTAGCCCTCGTCTTTGTACCTACTTGATCCTCTGCTGCCTTCACTACTTCATCCCTCAGAGCTACCCATTCTTCTTCTACTGTATTTCTTTCCCCCATTCCTGTCAATTGTTCCCTTATGCTCTCCCTGAAACTCTCTACAATCTCTGGTTCTTTCAGTTTATCCAGGTCCCATCTCCTTAAATTCCCACCTTTTTGCAGTTTCTTCAGTTTCAATCTGCAGTTCATAACCAATAGATTGTGGTCAGAATCCACATCTGCCCCTGGAAATGTCTTACAATTTAAAACCTGGTTCCTAAATCTCTGTCTTACCATTATATAATCTATCTGATACCTTTTAGTATCTCCAGGATACTTCCAGGTATACAACCTTCTTTTATGATTCTTGAACCTAGTATTGGCTATGATTAAGTTATGCTCTGTGCAAAATTCTACAAGGCGGCTTCCTCTTTCATTCCTTCCCCCCAATCCATATTCACCTACTATGTTTCCTTCTCTCCCTTTTCCTACTGACGAATTCCAGTCACCCATGACTATTAAATTTTCGCCTCCCTTCACAACCTGAATAATTTCTTTTATCTCGTCATACATTTCATCTATTTCTTCATCATCTGCAGAGGTAGTTGGCATATAAACTTGTACCACTGTAGTAGGCATGGGCTTTGTGTCTATCTTGGCCACAATAATGCGTTCACTATGCTGTTTGTAGTAGCTAACCCGCACTCCTATTTTTTTATTCATTATTAAACCTACTCCTGCATTACCCCTATTTGATTTTGTATTTATAACCCTGTAATCACCAGACCAAAAGTCTTGTTCCTCCTGCCACCGAACTTCACTAATTCCCACTATATCTAACTTTAACCTATCCATTTCCCGTTTTAAAATTTCTAACCTACCTGCCTGATTAAGGGATCTGACATTCCACGCTCCGATCCGTATAACGCCAGTTTTCTTTCTCCTGATAACGACGTCCTCCTGAGTAGTCCTCGCCCGGAGTTCCGAATGGGGGACTATTTTACCTCCGGAATATTTTACCCAAGATGACGCATTCATCATTTAATCATACAGTAGAGCTGCATGTCCTCGGGAAAAATTACGGCCGTAGTTTCCCCTTGCTTTCAGCCGTTCGCAGTACCAGCACAGCAAGGCCGTTTTGGTTAATGTTACAAGGCCAGATCAGTCAATCATCCAGACTGTTGCCCCTGCAACTACTGAAAAGGCTGCTGCCCCTCTTCAGGAACCACATGTTTGTCTGGCCTCTCAACAGATACCCCTCCGTTGTGGTTGTACCTACGGTACGGCCATCTGTATCGCTGAGGCACGCAAGCCTCCCCACCAACGGCAAGGTCCATGGTTCATGGGGCAAGGCATCTCTTAAAGACACTAAAACGAGTGTATAGAACTGACAGGACTGCGACAAACATGATTAACTAATAAACCACATAAAGGATATAAATGACCTATTATGAAGATCAAAAGTAGCTGAACTTCGTGATTTGAGAAGGTCAGTAAAATGCCCCTTCCAGTTCAAGTTCTGATCAAAATGTACAATCGAAAATTTCAAGTATCCTGCTCTTGTACTACATCAGTTGTTGGTATGACTCTATTTGTTCTACAGAAATGTATATAATATGGTAATAAGGGAGACTACTTTTTCATAATACCACTTTGTAATTCTTTGGATATTGTCGTTTACCATTTCTTCTTATGCTTTCTATCAAATGGGAGTTACTATGAAACTAGTATCATCTGCAGGAAGTGGAAATTCTCCTTGTTGATTCTTTTGTATCGCTCTCTGGATTATCAATGGAGGAAAACAGGTGCCCAGGAGTAACGCAGTGATGGACTGTCAATGTCCGTGATCCACGCAAGGGCATATAAGTCAGCTACACGAATAACATGTACACGTAACTTTACTTTGATCAGTTCTGATGTACAGTTTGATGTCATACACCAAGGGACACAACAATACACATCGAAAATAACACAGTTATGTTTTGAAACCAACCTCCGGTTCTGTCGCGAATGATAGAAAATAGAGTAAAAACTCTAATGAGATCTAGGTTTGGAAATTGTTGTTACCAGCGAGGCGGACGTGACCGGATGTGGCTTATGTGTAATGTTGACTCTGCTAACAATAGCGGACTATGACGGATCACGAAGGTTGAGAACCGTCGCAAGATGCAACAGCGACGTACGGCCCGTTCGTCACGTAGGCCTCACGTGCTACCACGTAACACATACGCAGTGCTCATGAGTACTGGAAACCTCTAAAACAAGTGGTATCGCGTGCACTACCGCTATAAAAAGGCTAGCCGTCATATTGTTGAGACAGTGATGGGAGTGGTGGCAGTGATGGAGCAGCAGGTCGGCCAGTCAGAAATGGTTTAGCTGAAGTTCTGATGCTGTGAGAACGCAGTGCAGTGCTGCGTAGCTGCGAGGAGACTTGGACTTATTTCCATGTAGTCAACACTTAGTCCGGGGCACCCATCTCTTCTATAATAGGACCTAAACTCAGGTAACTATGAGAAGTTGCACTACTAAGAAGGCAGTTAGTCAAATTTGTATATAGACTTGTTTATAAAACGGATGTGCTAGGGGTGTTCCCTGTGTATATATCCTCATGCACTGATTTATCATTGTATCCAGTGTATCCTGAGATCCCAGCCGAGTTCCGTATTCTAACTCACCCTACAGCCCCCTTTTCAGTGGATCAGGTGCTCAGAAGACAGCCCACGACCAGGAGACCTCCTGTCAAGTAAGTTCTTTGACATGCATTCTTGCAGTCCTTCCACTCCCTCTCAGGAGTCGTCGTTTGCAAGCCAGTCGGTCAGACTCCAGCTCTACGTCTACGTCTACAGAGCGGATAGTTAAGTGTTTATCGTTTTCTGTGTTTTCTACATAGTATATTTATTAAATTTAGAGAGTGTTTCTGAGTTTAACGTTTAACCTCGCCTTTTTTAAAGTGTGAATCCATTCAGTCTAGCGCAATATTAGCTCACTGAAAAACCAGCTATGTAGCTCATTAATGCATTAGCGTTCATTGGTGACACATCAGGAGGACAGCAAGTCGCATATCTAGAATTGTCTGCTTTTATAGTCCACTTATTCAGTTCGTCATGCTAGGATCTGTGCACACTGCGTTTGGACGCCACAGGAGCTGGCCGCAGTTCGAGAACGTCTGAATGTGCTTACGGCTACGGTCAATCACCTTCAGGTTGCTGTCTCGGAGTGTGGTGGTGGCGAACAATGTGGCGTGTCGCATGGGACACCTCAGGTGGCACTTGTTTTGCCCACGGCCTCTGCTTCCAAAGCACCTATTGCACCCGATGGTGGATCCACCCTCACAGCTATGTGAGTGGAGGGTGGTAACGCGTGCTAGTCGTTCGAGGCGGAGGGCCACTGTGGAGATGGCCTCCTGGCCTCGTCCATTCACCCTGTGAGTTACAAGTGGCCGCTCCTTCATCAGGGTCAGAGCAGACACACGGGGGGGGGGGGGGGAGGATTTTAGTAATTATGAGCTTCAATGGTAGGCACGTTATGGAATCCCTTAGGCAAATAGCATTCAGGGCTGGAAAGAAGGCAATTGTGCACTTGGTATGTCTGCAGAGGGGCCTCATCCATGATGTGCAGACAG
Source organism: Schistocerca cancellata (assembly GCF_023864275.1). Taxonomy (NCBI): domain Eukaryota; kingdom Metazoa; phylum Arthropoda; class Insecta; order Orthoptera; family Acrididae; genus Schistocerca; species Schistocerca cancellata. The sequence goes on along the minus strand of NC_064633.1, from coordinate 404,814,907 downwards.
CCTTGCCTGTGGCTATCGAGCGATCAGGGTTTATCGTCTCCATCTTGCTGCTCACTTTGGCACCAACGGTGCCTGTCGCATGGATTCGGAGGCGATCCTGAGTTCGTACAGGCGGCGCGGGGTGCAAGCAGAGCTCGCAATTTGCAGCATCGTCCCCAGTGTTTATCGGGTCTTTTGGTTTGGAGCTGAGTGGAGGGTTTCAGCCAAATGCTTCGTCGATTCTGGGACGATCTTCGCTCCCGATATCTAGACCTGCATTATCGTGAGGGGATTTTTAGGACTCCCTTTGATAGGTCAGGGGTGCACTACGGGAAGCAGCTACTCGGTTATCAGAATACTTGTTGAGCGCACATGAGGGTTTCTTAGGTTAGGCAGTACTTTGAGGTGCTCCTATGAACAGTCGCTAGTAGATATGCTGCAAGGGATGTCAAATGGCTTTCAGAATAAAGACACTTCGACAGTCAGAGTTTTATCAGTTAACTGTCGAAGTATTCGCAATAAAGTTCCCGAATTTATTGTCCTCCTTGAAATATCTCTCTCTCGAATTAGTCTTGGTACCAAGAGCTGACTGAAACCCGAAATGGAAAAATCTGAGATGTTTAGCGAGTGGTGGAACGTATATCGGAAAGACATAATAGAAGCCATAGGAAAGGGAATGTTCATTGCAGTTGACAAAAATATTGTTTTTATTGATGTCGAAGTTGAGTGTGATCTGGTGGCGTATAACAGCTGTAGGTGAAAAAAAGTTAATTGTTGGATTTTTTTCTGGCCACCTTATTCTGCTGTGACGGATCTAGAGTCTTTCCAAGAAAGTCTGCAGTCAATAGCGCACATATACTGAGGTCACGCAATACTAGTTGGAGATGACTTTAACCTGCAGTGTATAGACTGGGATGTCTTTGGATTGATTGCGGAGGTTACAGACTATATACAGTCATGCGACATAGTTTTGAATACGTTTTCTGAAAACTGTCTTGAGCAGGTAGCTGGGAATATCTTAAACTTGCAGCTACAAATACGCCGGACCTTATCTACAAATTCAGTATAGAAACGGGGTTGCCGATCATGATGTCATTACAGCAACTATGTCTACGAAAGCTAATAAGTCAGTCTAGAAGACTAGGAGATTACTTATGTTCAATAGAATAATAAGCAGTTATTAACATCTCACTTAGACAGTGAATTAGCATCACTTACTTCCATTGAGACGGATGTAGAACCATTATGGGCAAAGTTTAAACAGATTGTAGAACGTAGTCAACACAGTTAAGTGCTTAGTAAGTGGATTACGGATTGAAAAGACCCACCATGGTTTAATTACGGAATCCAGCGGATGCTGAGGAATCACTCAGACTTTTGCACTCTCGATTCTAAAAGGGACGCGTAAATGGCGACCAGCGAAGATCAGCAGAGATTCGTGCATCAGTGAAAAGATGTAGGTGCGAAGTGTACAGCAACTACCACTCTCACACCTTAGCAAACGATTTGGCAGAGAACGCGAGAAAATACTGGTCGTACGCAAAATCGCTATGCGTGTCTCAGGCTTCCATCCAGTCTCTGGTTGACCAGTCTGGTGTGGCAATTGAAGATAGCGAAACGAAAGCCATGTTTTAAATTTCACGTTCAACAAATCCTTCACGCAGGACAATAGTACGAACAAACCGTCATTTGACCATCAGACAGACACCAGTATGGCCGACATAATAATAAACATACGAGGAGTATAGAAACAATTGGAAGATTGGAATGAAAATAAATCACCAATTCCACATGGAATCCCAGTTTGATTTTACCAAGAATACACTACGGCATTGGCTCCTTACCTAGTTTTCATTTATCGTACATCTCTCGCCCAGTATCAAGTTCCAAGCGGCTGCAAAAAAGTGCAGGTGCTTCAAGTCATCTATGGAGGGTAAAGGAATGGCCACGCCAAATTACAGGCCAATTTCCCTAACTTCTGTTTGCTGCAGAATCCTAGAATGTATCCTCAATTCGGATATAAAAAACATTCTTGAGACTAGGAAGTTATGGTCCACGACTCAGCATGGTTTCAGGAAGCATCACTCGTGCGAAACTCAGAATGACCCTTTCTCACATGATATACGGAGAACCAGGGCTAAAAGGCAACTAGCAAATGCATTACTTCTAGATTTTCGGATACCATTTGACACGGTGCCCCAAGGACGGCTGTTGATGAAGGTACGGACGTATGGGATAAGTTCACAGATATATGAGTGGCTTAAAAACTTCTTAAATAATAGAACCCACTATGTTGTAATCAGTTGCCTGGGGTCAGTTGCCTTGCAACAGCCACTGCCGATTCCAAGCCCGGATAAAGGAGGAGGGTTGGGCATTGGGCTAACAACCCAATCCTGTAAAAACTCTTTGTTACGAAAAACAAACTTGCGTCGGTGAAGGCTGGATACAATGGAATACGAAAACGGCAAAGGACAAACGGCACACGATTTAGAAATTTTAATTTTTGATCTTGGAATGGTCAGAGCCTGTATATACCGGGAACCATCCAGACTATGGTCTCAGAAATTAACCGATATAACCTGGACCTGGTGCCGGTACAAGATACAAGATGGCTAGGAGAAGGGACTCACAAAGAGGGTGGGTACACACTATTCTACGGCGGATGTGTAAATAAACACGAATTCGGCACTGGTTTTGTAATGCACAACAACAAGAAAATATCTGCAGGGCCTGTGATAGCTGAATATCTGTCTACCTATCTATGTTGTAATCGACAGAGAGTGTTTATCAGAGACAAGGGTATCGTCAGGAGTGCACCAGGGAAGTCTGATAGGACCGCTATTGTTCTCTATATACGTCAATGATTTGGCGTCACGTTGGGCAGCGATCTGCTGTAGTTTGCTGATGATGCCGTGGTGTACGGCATGGTGTCGAAGTTGAGAGACTGTACGAAGATACAAGACGACTTGGAAAATGTTTGATAAATGGCAGCCAGCCCTAAATGTGATAAAATGTGAGTTAATGTGGATGAGTAGGAAGAACAAACCTCTAATGTTCTGATGCAGTATTACTAAAGTCCTGCTTGACACAGTCACGTCGTTTAACTATCTGGGTGTGAAGTTGCAAAGCGATATGAGATGGATCTATCAAGTGAGAACCATGGTAGGGAAAACGAATGGTCGACTTCGGTTAATTGGGAGAATTTTGGGACAGAGTAGTTCACCTGTAAAGGAGACGCTGGTCCGACCTGTTCTGTAGTACTGCTAGAGTGTTTGGGGTGCGTACCAAGTCGGATTGAAGAAAGACATCGAAGAAATTCAGTGACGTGCTGCTATATTTGTTACCGGTAGGTACGATGTACAAGTAAGTCTTACGGAGGTGCTTCAGGAAGTCAAATGGAAATCCCTGTAGAGAAGATGATGTTCTTTTCGTAAAACACTATCAAGAAAATTTGGAGAACCGGCACTTGAAGTTGCCTGCCGAATGAGTCTATTGTCGCCAACATACATTGCTCGTCAGGATCACGAAGATAAGATACAAGAAATTAGCATTCGTACGCAGGAATATAGATACTCGTTTTTACCTCGCTCTGTTTGCGAGTGGAACAGGAAGTGAAAGACAAATAGTGGTACAGGGTTCTCTTCGCCTCGCACCATTCGGTGCGTTGCGGAATATCTATGTAGATCTAGATGTAGAAGTTGTCAGAGAGGCATGAAGTAATGCAATCTATTCTAGAGCCCAAGACCAACTGAAATGACCCAGATTGGCTGCCTTGAGGCTGTAATGTATGCAGTCCGCAGAGGTCGCCCTTTCTTTCAGGTGGTGGAAGCGGGAACCTGCAGTTGCACATCATTGGCCACAGCATTATTCTGTGCGACATCGCTTTAAAGGTCTGTCAAAGTCTTGCCATGTGACATAAATAACCACTGGGCGCCGCCAGGGGTATCGATTGCAACGATACCGCGGCATGTCAAGTAGAAGATCATGGACATATATTGGGAATAGTAGTGGACATAAAATTGAATCCTGTGGGATTCTGAGACGTGGTGGCTTCCGTGAGGGCGCGCACGTGATTCTAGTGCCGACACTTCTGTGCGCGTTTCATCGAATTTGCTGGTTTACGTTTTCCCTCTGAGGCTGTGTGGTGGTGAGACGTCTGTCGGACATGAATCTGGACGGATGTGCCTGACAGCCCGGCGTCCTGGCGATAGTAGCGAGTTATCGCTTTTGATCGCTGGGCTATGGGCCCCTAGCTTTCCTGCAGCATTCCTATTGGCGAGTTTAGTGGGCATGAAGCGGCTCTCGATGCGCGCTTTCTGCTTACGACGCAAAAGAGTCGATTTTGGTGTACTAAATAAGCCGAGATGTTTTGAACAACTTCTCAACAACCACGAGCAGCAGGGCAATATTTTCTTGTGCCTACATGGTTTCCTGAAGCTGTTGGCCGCCTTGCCATTTTTGTGAAATTACCTATGAAGAATGCTTAGCAAGTACTGTACTTAAAGGTTTATTAGTTATACCCCGTGTGAGCTGGCAAGGAATCTAGTTTTTCTATGCCTTTCAGTAACACGTTTGGGCGTGCGTATCTTAATCTGGAGGTCTCTGCATGCACCGAGCTAGTATTTTTCAATGCTAATCTAGTATTTGATATAGCAGTTTATTATTATTGACTATTTAATACTTCTGATTGTAATCTCCGTTTGTTGTAGACCTCATGGTCCTTCCTAAGGCGCGTTATTTTATTATGCGTGTAACCTGAAGGTGCCCCTGTGTGGGTCATGTGTGTGTGCGTGCTTAACTTGCAACGTTATAAGCAGGCCGATACTTACTGAAAGGTTGAAAGTTGAAATTTTAATTGCCAATTGATGTATTATTGTGTATGTTAATTTTTATCAAACTCGTTTTGCCGCTTGTTATTTTGTAAATGCCAGCAGTCTTGCATAGACAGCGGTTGACGCGCAACTGTTCTGCTGGTCCTGGGCAGGGACGCGTGTCCCTTCCAATTCGGCGACCTTCTCACAACTGCAAGAGGCCGAAGAGTTGGCAGGTCACACTCGATTCCGAGAACGTCCCGCTCCAGAGTCAAGTTGAGTATTTGTGGTTATTCTTTTGGCATCGTGACGCGGCGGTGGTGTCGCCGGATTGGGAAGTAATTGACTCAATTTTTCTGTTATAGCAGGGCCCTTGGGGACATGTCATGAAAGTCATTGAGCAAAATTAACATTGAGTTTCTTGATTTCTTTAAAAATAAATGGTTTGATTTACGTTATCATTTTAATTGTTTTAGTGTTCAAGTAGTTTATTTAATTACTTAACGTGGTTTATTTGGAACAGGCTTTGGCCAACCAGTGATGTACTATGTTGCTTCTGTCATACATGTGAGTAGCCTTTGGGCAGCTTGGCCCTGTCTTCCCTATATGAGAGCAGTATAGCCAGTGGAGATGTATGCACTTTAATAACTTTAATTTAATCTTTGTTGAAGTAAGTTCAATCCCTGTTTGGAATTAGTCAATAGTTGTGACCTAGTTGCGGGTTCTCCTTAAATTATTCCTGATCCTTCTTCCTGATCTCAGTTGGTAGCAGAGTGTGCTTATGTTCTGTTTGACAGGGGGGGGTTACAATTGTCTATTGAAAATTTGAGTGGTCCAGTCACAAGCGTTGTTTCAATTGCAGTGCGAGTGGCCAACTTGTGCGTGAGTGCAGTGATGTGATAAGCCCCAGGCCTAAAAGCTGATACCATGTGGTGAGAGGTCGAACGTGTCAGAGGCGGTTACCGTTCCGTTGTAGGTGTATTTGTGCTACCGAAAACCGTCCCTTCCTTATGTTTGTACCCGTGTCGGTCAGGAACCAGTTTGCGCATTATTGGACTCTGGCTATTCGGTCTCCTTACTTGATTACATATGGTGCCTCGAGTTTGGCCAGCTGTGTAAATTGTCTCCATGCGCTCGTGTTTCCATAGATGTCGCGTGGCCGATGGGCAATGCTAGCCTCTGCTTGACAAGTTACATTATACTTTATCCGTTTGTAATTACTCATGGCCTGTAAGACTTCTCTTAGTTAAGAACTTGGCAGTCATACTATTTCTCAACTGCGATTTTATTCAGCTGACCGGTCTAGTCCTTGACTTTGCGAGTGCACCTAGTTCTCTAATTTTCTCCGACGGAGAAGACAGCCTGCTGTTGTCGTGGTCCGAGATTTATTAATTCCGTAAGTTGCGAAACTGGGAGTTCGCCTTTGGTGGTCTTCAGCCGGAACAAGGGAGACAGTTGTTGAACGTGTTGCGGGAGTTTCCAGATCACTTGCCTGACAAGCTGGGTGTTACTAACTTGATTCAACACAACATACGTCTACTTGATGATTTTCGAGTTCGACAGGCTCGTTATCGCTTCATTTTGACGCAGAATATCAGTGAAGTGTTGCGGGATGGGGTAATTAGTGCTTCCACCTGACGGTATGCTTCACCAGTATTCGTTGCCCCTAAAGCTCAGGGACAGGACTATAGACCTGTAGTTGATTACAGACTTCTAAAAAAGATGGTCATTTTGAAATCAGTTCCCTTGTCTGATATTCACAATCATTTTACGTGGTTTCCTGGGGCTAATTGTTCACTGTGCCCGACTTGAATCAAGGTTATTATAATTTTCTATTGACCGAAGAATCTAAACATGCCACCGCTTTTAGCACGGACTGGAATCTGTATGAGCTTAACAGAGAGCCGTTCAGTCTGGCAACTAAAGCCTCTGTTCTTCCTTGTTTATTGGATCGTGTTTTGGGAATTTGAATTTTGGGTGTTTTTATAACTACCTTAATGGTTTGGACGTCTATAGCCTTTCGTTCGAGTAAGACTTTTCTCACCCTGGTCAGGTGCTTTCCAGACTTTATTCTGTTGAAGCTGTCCAAGATTACTCTCGCCAGGTGCCAGATCTAATTTCTGGGTGACCTACATTGAGGTGATGGCCTTAGAATCGACCAGGAACGAACAACAGACCTGGAGAAATTACCTCCACCTAAGAGCAGAAAGGAGGTGGCCAGGTTTATAGGAATGGCTAATTATTTTCGTAATTTCGTACGCTGTTTCGCCCAGCTTACTGCTCACCTTAATAATTTGCACACGAAAGGATAGAGTCTTGTGTTTGGAGAAAGTCAGCTGTGTACTTTTGAGGTTATTGAGGCCGCCATCACTAATCGTCTGGTGTTGGCTGTGCCTGATGTCCACGAGAGATTTCTTGCCTAGACTGACACTTCGAACGCTAGCGCCCTCGCTGTTCTTCTCCAGGAGTACCTGGGTGAAATACGTCCTTTGGCTTCTGGTCCAGGAGACAGACGGGTCCGGAACTTAGGCATTCCGGTTTATGAGTATGAGGCCTTAGCTATTCCGCTCGCCGTCGAAAAGATAAAATTTTTTCTTCAACGCAGAGGATTTGTTTTAGGAACTGAAAACCGGGTTTCAGCTTGGTTCTGGCTACGCCCAGGAAAACAGATAGTATTGCAAGATGGGCTGTATACATAACAGCCTTCCGTTTCAAGGAATTCCACATTAAAGGCTCAGACAACCAGGTAACAGACGCACATAGTCGCGTGTTTGAAAAGGAGGATCCGGGAGCCAAAGGTAAAGCTGGGGTTCCTCATGATACTGGGTGCGTTATGTTACTGAAGCAATTGTTTGGTAGCCTTAAGGCAAAGCAGGATCAGGATGCCATTTGCGGACGCATTAGGAGGCATTTGTTGTTAAGGGATCGGATTTTTTGCGTAGCCGCTTAATTCTCCAACTTTTACCTACATAGATCATTCCATCGTCTCCTCAAGGAGAATTGACAGATGGAGAGGCAGAATATTTAATTGGATTACAGCCATCAGGAAATGCGTTACAAACGTGGCAGATACGGTTTTTGATAGAAACTTCGAAGGACGAGTGCATAATGGTGCTGGTCTTGGTAGTTCACACTCTACCCCCCCCCCCCTCCACCTCCTTTGTGCCGGGCCCATCTTCTATTGTCAAGTTATTGGAGTCAGATAATTTGTTTGTCAAGGAGTTAGCCTGTGGGAGGACGTTCGAAGTGCATCTCAGTCAGGTGTTAATTAATGCACGTTCCCTTCATGCCAGGGGGACCTTTCGATTTGAGCACGGGAGTTAGAGCCGTGGCATCTTCCGTGAGGGTGCGAGTGCAATCCTAATGGCGCAATAGGTGGATGCATTCCAAGACTCTGGCCCTCGTCCAATCTTCTCTTCTAGGTTACAAGTTCCCTCTGGGGCTGTGTGGTGGTGACTCAGGTGTCGGACACGGACCTTGACGCGTATGCCTGAGTACGTGGCGTGCTAGCGGTGGCTGAGAGCTGACAACATTGATTGTTGGGCTGTGGGGGCCCGAGTTTACCTGCAGCGTTGGCCGTTGCTACCTGGACTTCAGTGGGCAAGGAGCGGCTCTCGCCTAGTGCAAACTGCTTACGATAAGCATCACCAATTTTTGGTGTGCTAAATACTCCGAGATTTATTGAACAACTTGTTACTATCCATGAGCAGCAGGGCTGTATTATTCGGTGCCTATCTGGAGTCCTGAAGCTATTGGCCTCCTTGGAATTTGTTTCACATTATTTACGTGTATGAAGATGTTAAAGGTAAAAGGTCATCAATTCAGCCCAGTGTGAGTTGACCAGGAATCCACTTTCCTTATCCTTTTCGGTGACACCTCTGGGGCTTTGTATCTTAATCTGGAGGTTTCGGAATGCACCAAGCTAGTATTTTGCAATGTTAACCTTGTACTTGAAATCATGTTTTGTTATTGGTGAGTATTTGATACAACTGACTGTAATTTCTGTTTGTTGTAGACCTCATGGCCCTTTTCGGGGCGAGCTATTGGATTTGACCTGTAATAAAATTGTGTGCGCTCAGCCGGAAGGTGCGCATCTGTGGGTTAAGTGTGTGAGCGTGCTTGTATTTGTACACTCTCTTACTCCGTGTTGAGGAGCTCTTCGGCTCATACGTTTTCAGCTTAAAAGGCCATCAGGTATTTGGTGCATATCCCAATTACAGTATATATTAACTCCTAAGAGTCCCCAGTAAAAGGGTATGCATTCATATTCTAAATCTTGTTTGAATTATTACGTAATTATTCATTTAAATAGCCATGTATATGGTTTTTGTCATTGCTAGGAAGGATACCTTGCAGTGTTATGAGCATGCCGCTCCCATACTAAACTGTTAATAGCTGAAACATTAACTGCCCATTCGAATATTATTGCGTATTTTAATTTTTATCAAATTTGTTTTATTGTTTGTTGTGTGGCATTTTGTTGACATCCTTGTATCGACAGCGGTCGACGCGTTGCTGTACTGATCGTCCTGGGAAGGGACACATTTTCCCTTTGTTTCGGCAGTCTTTCCGTCAATGCACGAGGCCTCGTATTTGGCAGGTCACACGCTATTTCGTCGATCTCCCGTTCCAGCCTCAACTCAAGTTCAGTAGTTTGTTGTTATTCTTTTGGTATCGTGCCATGGTGATGGTGTCACTGGATTTGATTTGGAAGAAAATCATTCAATATTTATGTTACTGCAAGGCCCTTAGGGGCATGGCATGAAAGTCCTTGGGCAAACTGGACACTGAGTTTCTTGATTTCTTTAAAAAATTGAGGGTTTGATTGTTATTATCATTTTAATTGTGTTTTAGAGGTCTGGTAGTTTATTTAAGTGGTTAACGTGATTTATGTGGAATAGGCTTGTAGCCAACTAGTGAAGTGCTATGTTGCTTCTGTCTTACATGTGGGTAGCGTTTGGGGTGCGTGGCTCTATCTAGTCTACATGCGAGCAGAATAGCCAGTGGAGATGTATGGATTTTAATGTCTTTAAATTAATCTGTGCTGAATTTATGTTAAATTCCGTTGTGGGATTAGCCCACAGTTGTGGTCTATCTGCAGGGAGAGAGCGCCGCCACCGGTCTCTTAAATTAACTGTTTGTAACATTTGCCAACATTGTGTTGCGCAGTTGTCATTTTTTGAGTATCACTTGTAATTTTTATTTATAATTCAATTGTCCTTTACGTATTTTGACGGTATCTTCATAACTTTTTGTTGGTTCCTGATACAATTGTTATAAAATAAAATTTTTGATTGGAATGATAAATGAATTATCAAGTTGGACCACACTTCCAAGTGTTTCCTTTAAATTAATCCTAGTCCTTTTTCTTGGTCTCAGACTCTCTTTGTGAGTTCTCCACACAGAAAAATTTTCTACGCTTGTGACATTGCTTGAATTATTCAATACAAACTGTTGCATTTTGTATGTTAAGTACTATTCGAATTAGCTTTGAGTAACTTTCGCTATTCCATAGAACTTGAGTTTTTATAAGAGCGTAACAGTATCTGCAGAATCAAACACCTAGAAATGATCACAAAAAACACCATACTGCAATATTATATTATTTGTGGCTTATACTATTGGATGAGCGGATGTATACATAGCATTGTCAGTCAAGCAACCCTTGTGTAGTGTGAACTGTTATAAGCTAAGCAAATTGTTTCCCCTTACGTACGAGACTATTTTAGAATAAATTTCTTTTCCTAATATGGTATATGATGTATGTAGGGAAACTGGACAGTAATTGTTAGCCTGCCTTGTCACTTATCTTTTGAAGAGGTTTAACAATTGCGTATTTTGACCCGTCTGGGAACATTCCCTGTGACAATGATGCGTTGCATACATCTATAAACAAGTTTCTTATTAAGAGTAAACAATTCTTAAGCATTATGTCCAAAATTCCATCAATGCAACATGGGCATTAAATTAATAGAATTTTTGTAATACTAATAGTATCAGTGAAGGATGCTGGTGCTATTTATAGTTAACTGAAGGTTTCTTGAAATATATTTTTAAAATATTCTCTTTCTTCTTCAACTTAACCTTTTCATTTTATTTTTGCTGCTACATTTAGAAAGAGATGGTTAACAGTACTTGTAACTTCTGAAATAGCGGTCACAGCATTTCCAGTTAATTAACTGTTATGGTATCTTGACTGGCTGGCAAATGTTCAAGTGCGTGTGAATTCCTAAGGGACCAAACAGTTGAGGTCATCGTTCTCTAACTTGCACACTATTTAAACTAACTTATTTTTGTAATTCTATTAGTATCAGTGAAGGATGCTGGTGTTATTTATAGTAAACTGAAGGTTTCTTGAAAGACATATTTAAAATATTCCCTGGCTTCTTCAACTTAACCATTTCATTTTATTTTTGCTGCTACATTTAGAAAGAGATGATTAACAGTACTTGTAACTTCTGAAATATCGGTCACAGCATTTCCAGTCAATTAACTGTTACGGTATCTTGACTGGCGGTCAAATGTTCAAATGTGTGTGAATTCCTAAGGGACCAAACTGCTGAGGTCATCGGTCCCTAGACTTTACACACTACTTAAACTAACTTATGCTAAGAACAACACACACATACAAACACACACACACACACACACCCATGCCCAAGGGAGGACTCGAACCTCCAGCGGGAGGGGCTGACCGGCTGGCCTTCTCCAGATTAACAACATCCTGCATAGTCTTAATCCTGTTATATGCATTATTAAATACAGCAGGATTGCTGTAGTTTTCGACATTTTGATTACTTTCCTTGATGTACTTTAGTATTTATTGTAGTATGCAGGTAGTTCTGGATCATGACGTACTCTTTCCTTCATATAATTTTCTGTCTTCCAGTTACATAGGATTTTCATGCCCATAGTTATCCACAGCTTACATGCTTTATTAATAGATCATGTGGATAATTGTCGTAGGAAAGCATCTTTCAAATAATGTCACTAAATAACTATGGAATAAAGTGACTCTGACATTAGTATCTTTTTCTATACATACCTCATCCCATTCAACCCCTTGTAAATTTCTCTTGAGTCAATGTATCCTATAATCATTAATTATCCTCTCTGCCTTGTATGAACGTGTGGCGCTCTTGTACGACGACAAGCTTCATATTTCATTTGATTTTTCTGTTAACTGTGCATCATGATCAGAATCTCCATTAGTAGCTATGTACACATTAATTGTTCGAGCCTGAGCACTGTCTACAAAAAAACTTTCGATCTTATTATCTTGTTGCACACGTGTTGTAAAATTAACTATTGAAATTAAATTGAAACACACAATTATTATTCAAGTTCATTTTTCTTGTCTGTTTCTTTTCAGGAATCTACACTAAAATCTCCGAAAACTACTAAAATTTTCTTCCTGTCTGAGAGGTACTTTAATAACACAGCAAGATTCCTCATTAACAGCTGCAAGTTTCCTAGAGAAGATCTGTATACTGTCACAGTTAGCAGAAAAGCATTGTGTTGTGACAATTCAAAAGCACGTTCTTCTAGGTTTTGATCAGCACGTAAACTATTGGTTTAAATATTGTTGACTTTGTGTCCAACTTTTACATGTGTTGTCCTCCTTTTTCCATAATAACTATACATAAATATGCTGTAAGTTTTTAATCCCTGATATTTAACTCCTCAACCCCTGTGGTTACATGGTGTTCACAGAGAAAAAGAACATCCGTCCCTTAAGAATTTTCTACATCTTTTAAGCTAAAATAATCTCACATATATTGTTTTTCGAACCTGTAGCGTTCTGAGGAAAAAAATAATGTAATTTTCTAGAAATTGCTGTATGTATTATGGCTTTTAGTGCTCTTATTTCTTTAATTAGTCTCTGTCTGTTACCTTACTCTAACCTGAAACGTGTGCCCCTTTAATTCCAATTATAAAAGGGATTTTTCATTGTGTGCTTATGCCTCCTCTTATACTTTCTACCAGGTGCACAGCTAAGCTTTCCTCCCCCCCCCTCCCCATTTAGGTGCAGACTATGATTAGTGTATACTCATCCCCCAGTCGCAGCAGTAGAATGCTACTAATACGGGACTTTGTTTCAGTCAGAAGCAACTCACTCAGGTTTTTGTTCACACTGTTAAGAACCGTGTTAACAAGGTGTCTAAATATGTGATTTGTGTGATTCATTCATCCAATTAGTATAAATCTTAATTATACAGGTTTTGAAGTTTTTGACCAACACCTCTCCTGTGACTGCTCCCTGCTAGCAAAAATCTTTTTCTTTCTACATGGCTTTTCTACTAACTTGTCCTTAAAGTCAAGCTGCCAGTCTACTGCACCCTATTGAGCTCAAAAAGTGGTTGATTCTTTTCCCCTATTTCAGGTAAAATGTCATACTGATTGCTAATCAGATTTTTAAATGTGTTTTCTTAGGATTTCTACTTTGTTTATTACTTTTCACTTTCTCCGAGCCCCCATCATCTCTTTCCGTCTTCAACCAATGTAATTCAAAGTATGCAATGTCATATTCATCATGGAGGGCAGAGATCTTTTCTCCCTTTTCCACGATTTTCTTGTCTCGATTATAAAACCTGCAGCTGTGTGAGAGAGCCTTATAGGACACTTTTTAGCTTCCCTGCTGCATTCTCCCCAATCGAACACCAACCCTTAGTCCTGTTGTGTTTCCCCCAAGCCAGTTGACCTACGGCAACGTACACAGTTCTCACACTTGAGGCTATTCGTACACTAAACTAAGCACTACAATCCACTTCAACTATAACAAAGCAATAATCCTTAAAATTCTTCTTTTAATGAGTTTTGCACCTGACTTCCAGGCGAAAGACAGATGTATAATAAGACAACTCTGACAACCTAAAACGACCACCGTAAGGACTTTGGCGTTTGGTACCTAATGAGTAGTTTAACTACTACAACCTCAGCCAACTCAATAATAATTCTGTTACACTTCAGTTAGTGGATTATGCACTTACACGAAATGTAAGAGGGTTGGACTGAGAGTAAAAGAACCACACTTCTCCTCAGATTATCTAAACAATTAGTTATTATGTATCATACACTCCTGGAAATGGAAAAAAGAACACATTGACACCGGTGTGTCAGACCCACCATACTTGCTCCGGACACTGCGAGAGGGCTGTACAAGCAATGATCACACGCACGGCACAGTGGACACACCAGGAACCGCGGTGTTGGCCGTCGAATGGCGCTAGCTGCGCAGCATTTGTGCACCGCCGCCGTCAGTGTCAGCCAGTTTGCCGTGGCATACGGAGCTCCATCAGCAGTCTTTAACACTGGTAGCATGCCGCGACAGCGTGGACGTGAACCGTATGTGCAGTTGACGGACTTTGAGCGAGGGCGTATAGTGGGCATGCGGGAGGCCGGGTCGACGTACCGCCGAATTGCTCAACACGTGGGGCGTGAGGTCTCCACAGTACATTGATGTTGTCGCCAGTGGTCGGCGGAAGGTGCACGTGCCCGTCGACCTGGGACCGGACCGCAGCGACGCACGGATGCACGCCAAGACCGTAGGATCCTACGCAGTGCCGTAGGGGACCGCACCGCCACTTCCCAGCAAATTAGGGACACTGTTGCTCCTGGGGTATCGGCGAGGACCATTCGCTACCGTCTCCATGAAGCTGGGCTACGGTCCCGCACACCGTTAGGCCGTCTTCCGCTCACGCCCCAACATCGTGCAGCCCGCCTCCAGTGGTGTCGCGACAGGCGTGAATGGAGGGACGAATGGAGACGTGTCGTCTTCAGCGATGAGAGTCGCTTCTGCCTTGGTGCCAATGATGGTCGTATGCGTGTTTGGCGCCGTGCAGGTGAGCGCCACAATCAGGACTGCATACGACCGAGGCACACAGGGCCAACACCCGGCATCATGGTGTGGAGAGCGATCTCCTACACTGGCCGTACACCACTGGTGATCGTCGAGGGGACACTGAATAGTGCACGGTACATCCAAACCGTCATCGAACCCATCGTTCTACCATTCCTAGACCGGCAAGGGAACTTGCTGTTCCAACAGGACAATGCACGTCCGCATGTATCCCGTGCCACCCAACGTGCTCTAGAAGGTGTAAGTCAACTACCCTGGCCAGCAAGATCTCAGGATCTGTCCCCCATTGAGCATGTTTGGGACTGGATGAAGTCGTCGCACGCGGTCTGCACGTCCAGCACGAACGCTGGTCCAACTGAGGCGCCAGGTGGAAATGGCATGGCAAGCCGTTCCACAGGACTACATCCAGCATCTCTACGATCGTCTCCATGGGAGAATAGCAGCCTGCATTGCTGCGAAAGGTGGATATACACTGTACTAGTGCCGACATTGTGCATGCTCTGTTGCCTGTGTCTATGTGCCTGTGGTTCTGTCAGTGTGATCATGAGATGTATCTGACCCCAGGAATGTGTCAATAAAGTTTCCCCTTCCTGGGACAATGAATTCACGGTGTTCTTATTTCAATTTCCAGGAGTGTAGATTTCGTACAGTGATCTTACTCTGCCCCAACGTATGAAGATTAATCGTTCCAATAAACTGAATTGCCTGAAACGTTCCTTAGACCGCAGTAAATGTCCGTAAAAACCTAGTCTAACAAGACTGCATAACTTTTTATGTACCACGCTGTGATTCAGACCTCGAGGTCCTAACGTGGAAACATTATATTTTTTGGGTAAATCGCACAATTTTAGTTAGGCCATCATTCTTCGAAACATGTTATCAAAAATGAACTGACCTTTATTTGTCAGAAAACTGTATAAATACTAAAGCTGTTAAATATGTCATTAACAACGAGTTTTTAACTGAAAATGAACCAATAACTGACGCTGTTACATCATGGGGGACAAAGCTTGCTATTAACAGCTGTTGCGGCACACACTGAGATGTATAGTTTTATATGAACCCATTCGATAGCGATGTGAGTTTCCTCAATGACATATTATATGTGGAATTGACTAAAAAGGAAACCTTGTTATACATTTTAACACTGATGTATCGTACAGCGATGACTTGAGGCAAAAATATTTGGACCGAAACAGTCAGATCAACTACTGCTACAGGTCCTACGAGGAAAAATAAACAAAAGTTAAAGACGAATAAGCAGCAGAATTATTCATAGTCGATAACAACGAACACTGTTCGACTTCATATTGATTCCTGATCTTTATTTCAACTACAGTGGACTGAAACGTTCGGCGGAAAACAGAGTAGCTTAAAGTGTACAATTATGGTTCGAGGCACAACCGCTACATTCTCATTATGTCTAAACAACTCAAATATTTTGCCAACAGGATTCCCAGACCATTTTCTGGCGTTAGTGTTACCTGTAGGAAAATAACGTGTTGGCGAAGCACAGTTAATCTCATGACTCACATCAACCCTCTGAACTGCAGTGTTTGTGAAACAGTTTCTGAGAAAGACTGCTGTCATCAGATAAAAACGAGAGACAAGATGGAAAGTAACAATGTGGATTACAAACCTGTAGCAGTCGAATATGCCGACAAGAATTAGAATTTTCGACCATCGAAATGAAAACGCCAAATGCGAACAGTTTTCGGTTTAGCTCCAAGTGCTTTTTTACAAGATCTTCGGTAATCTCAGCATATAAAAATTCTCGGGAAGAGGCTAAATAACGTCATAAACCCTACCCAAAGCCACAGGCATAAAATTACAGGAAATCAAGATACCTTATTACCACATTACGGAATCTTTCAATATCCTTTGTTTCGTTCGATACGTTATGGAGATTGCTGATGGCTGACCGATATCAGTCAAAGCTCTCACCGTATAATAACTAAATCCCATGCTGAAAAGACAAAGTTATTGTTCCCACCTAGAATCTGCAGCGTCCTGATACCTAGCATGATTCGTATTTCCTCTATGATGTGCCATAATAAACTCCTTAATTTCACGATGGTAGAGCAATTCTCGAAATATTTTGATAGTTTGAGAGTGGCAGAGTTACTCTTAATGTAAATCGCTCGACAAATGACAGGTAATGTTTGCGTGACGTCAAACGGAATGCTCTGAATGGTAATCGGAGTTATGGCTAGCCACTGAAACCTAGCAAAGTATTTGTTGTAATTGAAAATCTATTGGGGAAACAACACTGTCCTCAGATTCATGGAAAATTCGTGCAATTCACTATAGCTGCCAAAAAAACGAGTTAAAGTTTTGCCATGTTATTTGAAACATCTCCTGAAATTATCAATGTTCTATAAGTATGCCAGTGTCGTGTGTTAAATCACTCACTCGATTGAACTCTGAAATGAATAATTATTTTCTAACAATACGTCTCAAATGGCATAGGAATGATTTTTGACGAATTTTTTCACATTTTTTTCTTACTTTTTGCTTGCAGTATCTCGACCGTGACACGTGAACGATGTGTTGCTATACGGCATAGCAAACGTAGAACTCATAGAAAGGAAATAAATAATAATTCTGTCGCTTAGTACCCACAGAATAGTGAAAAAGCTAAGTAACGTAATAAGACGCCACATATTGGTGCTGTAGAATCATTTAATAAAAGTATTATCTTCGTAGCAGAGATACAACCATCTTGTTGTTACTGAAAACGGAAATTCCATAATTTAAAACATTGGTATTAACGATAAAACAATGTAACGCAGTTAATGTGATGGTATCAGTGATCCACAAAGCCCAGCAATGACGTTCTCATAAACATCGCCGTCACCAAGAAAAAATTAACACACCACCTGTAATGAGAAGACAGCCAAAGGTTTTAATCTTGTAGATGAAACAAAAATCCTTCGGGAACAAAGATTTTTGAATATCGTCCCAGTTACAGTGTCAGACAACAGTGTTACCACAAAGAAAACAGTGTATCGACAAGAAGGAGGTACGCCTCGAGTCTTCGCTCTGTTGGCGACAGTAGAAGACTAATCAGATTCCTATAGCATGTAATACGCAATCGGTTAATTGTTTGTTTTGTCGCCGCCACCGTTAGTAAGATGTCAACATGTATTAAACAATAAATAAAAAGTAAAATGCATACAGAGTAAGAATATAACTAATTTTAATACTCTATTAAAGATGAAAAAAAGGTTAAATCGTCGATCATGGCACGGAAGTAGGAGACCCTCTTGTCGTTCATATATAATCATACACACATCAAAAATGTTTAGCATTATTCCGGTTCCCAGAACTGCTGATGATAGACGTTGACTGTGGAATTGTATCGCAGACACAGTCCCTTTGACTGTTCAGGGACGTCACTAAACCTACCCAAAATTGTGGACAACCGTGCATGAGTAGCGCCTATTGCACGGAGGGGGTACGACAGCCGATCAGTTTCTGTTATTCCACCAAGAAGGAGGGACACAGCTCGTGACGTCTGCAGTTCAGCGATGCCTAGACGGTCAATACCGCGGGTCGATCGCGTCCGCGTTGTTACTTTGTGCCAGGAAGGGCTCTCAACAAGGGAAGTCTCCAGGCGTCTCGGAATGGTCTAAAGCGATGTTATTCGAACATGGAGGAGATGCAGCGAGACAAGAACTGTCGATGACATGCCTTGCTCAGGCCGCCCAAGGGTTACTACTGCAGTGGATGACCGCTACGTTCGGATTATGGCTTGGAGGAACCCTGACAGCAACGCCTTCATGTTGAATAAAACTTTTCGTGCAGCCACAGGACGTCGTGTTAGACTCAAACTGTGCCCAACAGGCTGCATCATGTGCAACTTCACTCTCGACGTCTATGCGAGGTCCATCTTTGCAACCATGACACCATGCTGCGCGGTACAGATGGGCCCAAAAATGTGCCGAATGGACCGCTCAGGATTACCTTCGTGTGGCATATGTCTTCAACCAGACAATCATCGGAGACGTATTTCGAGGCAACCAGGTCAGGGTGAACGCGTTAGGTACACTGTCCAGCGAGTGCTGCAAGGTGAAATTTCCATGCTGTTTTGGGGTGGCATTTTTTGTGGCCGACGTACGCCGCAGGTGGTCGTGGAAGGCGCCGTAACGGCTGTACTACACGTGAATGCCATTCTCCCACCGACAGTGCAACCACATTGGCAACATATTGGTGAGGAATTCGGCTTCAGGGACGACAATTCACGACCCCATCTTGTGAATAACTTCCTTCAGGATGACAACATCGCTCGACTAGAGTGGCCAGTATGTTCTCCAGACATGAAACCTATTGAACACCCCTGGGATGGATTAAAAAGGGCTGTTTATGGACGACGTAACACACCAACCACTCTGAGGGATCTAAGCCGAATCGCCGTTGAGGAGTGGTACAATCTGGACCAACAGTGCCTTGATGAACTTATGGGTAGTATGTCACGACGAATACAGGCATGCCTCAATGCAAGAGGACTTTTTACTGGGTATGAGAAGTACCGGTGTGTACAGCAATCTGGACCACCACCTTCTGAAGGTCTCGCTGTATGGTGGTACAACATGCAATGTGTAGTTTTCATGAGCAGTAAAATGGGTGGACATTATGTTTTTGTTCACCTCTATTCCAATTTTCTGTACACGTTCCGGAACTGTCGCTACCAAGGCGAAGTGATGCAAAACTTTTTTGATGGGTGTATAAGAGTACTATGGAATTTATGCGTCGGAAAATGTATAACTGCCGTATTTTCCAATGTATTTTCATGAGTGTAAAAAATGATAACATACTGAATCACGCATAAAGCAAGTAAATGAACAATTTCCCATGCTTTTTAATTTCATTCAATCACAGCCCAAAAAATCAGTTATGTAAACTAGAACACTACCGTAAGCAAGAACAAGTATTTATTTGACTATAATCCTTCAAATTGATGTTAAAAATATATGGTTTGTCACTGACCGCCTTCAATCATCTTTGAAGCGAATTTGCAGAGTGTTGTTAATTCTTCTCTCTACTAATTAGGTCAGGAGGTGTTAGTAACAATGTTCCTTCCGATGTCCTTTGTTGACTGAAAGGATGATGCGTTTTGTCACTAGCCAGTTCATGTCAGCTACATGAGTGACTGTAGGAGGATACAAGATGACTTCGACAGGATTTGTGATTGGTGTAGAGAATGGCAGCTAACTCTAAATATAGATCAATGTAAATTAATGCGGATGAATACGAAAAACAATCCCATAATGTTTGAATACTCCATTAGTAGTGTAGCGCTTGACACAGTCACGTCGATTAAATATTTGGGCGTAACATTGCAAAGCGATATGAAGTCGGACAAGCATGTAAAGGCAGTTGTGGGGAAGGCGGTTTTGGAAGATGTGGTTCATCTGTAAAGGAGACCGCTTATAAAATACTAATACCACCTATTCTTGAGTACTGCTCTAGCGTTTGGGATCCCTATCAGGTCGGATTGAGGGAGGACATAGAAGCAATTCACAGGCGGGCTGCTAGATACGCTACTGGTAGGTTTGATCATCTCGCAAGTGTTACGGAAATGCTTCAGGAACTCGGGTGGGAGTCTCTGGGGGAAAGGAGACGTTCTTTTCGTGAATCGCTACTGAGGAAATTTAGAGAATCAACATTTGAGGCTGACTGCAGTACAATTATACTGCCACCAACTTAAATTTCGCGGAAAGACCACAAAGATAAGACAACAGAGATTAGGGCTCGTACAGAGGCATATAGGCAGTAATTTTTCCCTCTCTCTGTTTGGGAGTGGATCAGGGAGAGAAGATGCTAGTTGTGGTACGAGGTACCCTTCACCACGCAGTGTATGGTGGATTGTGGAGTATGTATGTAGATGTAGATACAAGTCGCACATGCAAGTTAGCTCACAGCATCTCAGTAATTGGTAAGCCGGCGCTCTACCGATACCCAAGTCGTCTAAGGGAGAGGAGGGTAGAGGATCTACACTCCTGGAAATGGAAAAAAGAACACATTGACACCGGTGTGTCAGACCCACCATACTTGCTCCGGACACTGCGAGAGGGCTGTACAAGCAATGATCACACGCACGGCACAGCGGACACACCAGGAACCGCGGTGTTGGCCGTCGAAAGGCGCTAGCTGCGCAGCATTTGTGTACCGCCGCCGTCAGTGTCAGCCAGTTTGCCGTGGCATACGGAGCTCCATCTCAATCTTTAACACTGGTAGCATGCCGCGACAGCGTGGACGTGAACCGTATGTGCAGTTGACGGACTTTGAGCGAGGGCGTATAGTGGGCATGCGGGAGGCCGGGTCGACGTACCGCCGAATTGCTCAACACGTGGGGCATGAGGTCTCCACAGTACGTCGATGTTGTCGCCAGTGGTCGGCGGAAGGTGCACGTGCCCGTCGACCTGGGACCGGACCGCAGCGACGCACGGATGCACGCCAAGACCGTAGGATCCTACGCAGTGCCGTAGGGGACCGCACCGCCACTTCCCAGCAAATTAGGGACACTGTTGCTCCTGGGGTATCGGCGAGGACCATTCGCAACCGTCTCCATGAAGCTGGGCTACGGTCCCGCACACCGTTAGGCCGTCTTCCGCTCACGCCCCAACATCGTGCAGCCCGCCTCCAGTGGTGTCGCGACAGGCGTGAATGGAGGGACGAATGGAGACGTGTCGTCTTCAGCGATGAGAGTCGCTTCTGCCTTGGTGCCAATGATGGTCGTATGCGTGTTTGGCGCCGTGCAGGTGAGCGCCACAATCAGGACTGCATACGACCGAGGCACACAGGGCCAACACCCGGCATCATGGTGTGGGGAGCGATCTCCTACACTGGCCGTACTCCACTGGTGATCGTCGAGGGGACACTGAATAGTGCACGGTACATCCAAACCGTCATCGAACCCATCGTTCTACCATTCCTAGACCGGCAAGGGAACTTGCTGTTCCAACAGGACAATGCACGTCCGCATGTATCCCGTGCCACCCAACGTGCTCTAGAAGGTGTAAGTCAACTACCCTGGCCAGCAAGATCTCCGGATCTGTCCCCCATTGAGCATGTTTGGGACTGGATGAAGCGTCGTCTCACGCGGTCTGCACGTCCAGCACGAACGCTGGTCCAACTGAGGCGCCAGGTGGAAATGGCATGGCAAGCCGTTCCACAGGACTACATCCAGCATCTCTACGATCGTCTCCATGGGAGAATAGCAGCCTGCATTGCTGCGAAAGGTGGATATACACTGTACTTGTGCCGACATTGTGCATGCTCTGTTGCCTGTGTCTATGTGCCTGTGGTTCTGTCAGTGTGATCATGTGATGTATCTGACCCCAGGAATGTGTCAATAAAGTTTCCCCTTCCTGGGACAATGAATTCACGGTGTTCTTATTTCAATTTCCAGGAGTGTATATAGCAAATAGTTGTGCATTCGATGGCCGCGATTTACTTAGAAGTATACCGTGAGCGAACACAGAAAAAATTTTCTTATCTCAGAGAACCAACTGTTTTCCATTATTCACCTTTGTGCAGGTAGAATAGGTATGCCTGTTCAACGGATGAAACACTTATAACTTAACTGCCATTTTTAGTGTGCTGCTCTCGAACTAGTAGGCCATTACAATATTTATACCTTCTTTTACTTGGAAACAAGTAGGAAATGGGTTTGGCAATAGCTAAGTAGAATAAAACTGAATGTCGCCATACAGGATGTTCACAAACTGGTGTCCAAAACTATTGGGTGTGTTCCTGACACAAGAACGATATAAATATTGCAAATGAATATGGGTACTAAAACACTTCGTCAGTGAGATACAATATAATTGCGTACAGGGTACCCTGATTATGCAACGCCACTCAGACTTGTATTTGCATCAGCATTCTTCTTCACAGATGGTTTTGTCATTTGTCTTTGGTCTGTCTTCTAGTTGTATCTTAAGCACCAACGTATGAGTTGGAATCATTCATGATCATCTTATTGGCCTGTATTTCTTTCATTTCCTCCCTCGACTTCGTACCGGGCTAAAGCATTTATAGATGAAAAGAAAAGCGAGGTGCTTCATTTATCTGATAATGTACAATACCTCTTAACATCATCCACGAGCTGGCTTCAAAACTGGTTACTGCACAAGAGCCCATGTGGTGGTAGGGAGTGTAATTATAGCTCGGGGAAAAAGTGCGAATTACTATGTTAATCGCTTAAGTCGTCGCTGCTTGGTAGTACTACTTCATATTTACGTACTTGTTCCAGTATCCAAACAGAATTTTTAAGCAGAATTTTCATCATAAAGTTTATTGCCTCCATCAGTCGTTACTCTCAGTCTTGATTGACCACATCTTAGATGACAAACTAAGAATAGGAAATTAAATATGTCTTTTAATCGAGAGTTCGTAGAAGACAACGTGCTATCCCATACTTAACAGGATGTAAAACAGTGGGTTTCTACCCGCAGGAACAAAAGTTCTTAATTTATCAGGAACACCGTTGAGCAGAGTATTTCTTACAACAACGGTAACACTCAGTTATTAGATAACAGTGGAATACATGAAATTAATTATCTTGATTGTAGCAAATTTTATACTGGACAGTAGAGTGAAACGTGGGAACCAGATTTACTGATCGCGAACGAACCTGAATTCGGAGAATGACGACACAATATTTGCTGGTGAATGAACTTGGAATTCGGAGACTGACGACACATTGTTTGTTGAACATGTACTCAGTCAAGATCGTCGTTAGCGAGTCCTGTCTTCTGTTCTGCAAACAAAGGACAGAAAACTACGATGTTGGAAGCCCTGAAATCAATAAACATCTGGCACACTGCCCACTTTTAACATTCAGTTATCAAACTCATGTTAGAACTGCCTCTCTCTTAAACTTTACTTAAGCCCAATTGCTCCCCAAGCCTTCTGTCACTGTTATTCAAGACTATTTATTCATTTTACCTTGTATTTATGTATATTATATGTTCGCAAATTTATTCGTAATGTTTTATCTTGTCTTATTATGTGATGTATTAAACACTAGTTCTGAATACTTTTTGATTCACACTGTATTTCCAAATTTATTAGAAATATCAGTGATATCTTTTGCTTTGTTTCTACGTCACCTCCACATATAACACCTTTCTTCGTTTTTCTCCTCTACTCCCCTCTTGTATATGGGCTATACTGTTGCTCTGATACATGTACAGTTCATCTCTTCTGCTAAAACTAATTCCCTTACACTTATAATTAAATTTGGAAATGTACTGTTCATGCAGTACTTTTGGCTGTTACAAATCTAGATTCAGGTATGGTACAATTTATTTTTGTTCTGCGCTATGTCTCATCCTGACACACACACACACACACACACACACACACACACACACACTCACACACACACACAGATAAGATGGTCCATCAAATTG
Organism: Schistocerca cancellata; assembly: GCF_023864275.1. Taxonomy (NCBI): domain Eukaryota; kingdom Metazoa; phylum Arthropoda; class Insecta; order Orthoptera; family Acrididae; genus Schistocerca; species Schistocerca cancellata. The sequence continues at coordinate 404,790,836 of NC_064633.1, read as the reverse complement.
TTTTAGATTAACGAGGAATACATGTATTATTGGCATAGATTGATGAGGACGGTGGTAGCCTATATTCGAAATTCAGAGCTGCATTCGACAGATATGATGAGCCATCAAATTGTTTTAAATTAACGAGGAGTATATATATTATTGGCACAGATTTACGAGGACGGTGGTAGCCTATATTCAAAATTCAGAGCTGCATTCGACATTACTGCTAAACGCTGCAGTAACGCCGAATGCAGGCAGTGAAATATGTATAAAACTGCATTGATCAGTAATGTCTAATGCAGCTCTGAATTTCGAATATACCACTGTCTTCATCATACTGTGCCAGTAATACACATATCCTTCGTTAATTTAAAACATTAAAACAAGTTGAGAGACTATAATGTTTCTCAAATGATGTCACCACATACTCTTTTGACAAAGGGTCAATGTCTTTATCAAAATTTAGATATCAAGGAGGAAGGCGAAATTAATATTTAAAAATGAAAGGCACTAAATACCATGGTTACAATGTATTAGTTATTTAATGTAATTGGTTTTCGTCTTAATGGGTCATAATTATATCACAAACAACAAGAATCATCAAATAGATTACAAAAACTGTGATCGTCTTTGGGAAACATATTATACTTTTGGAGCGAAGTGCAAAACAATGGTAAGTGTCGTCGTTGGTAGTGCAGTTGTTACATAATTGAAAATGATGTATTGCCAACATATCTAATAGAAATAGGGTGATTAACAACAATCCACAGAATCAGTGGCTGAGTTCTGGTATGCGCATCAACTGAAAAAGTGGACTGGATGGGCAACAGACGAAATAAACAGAACAGTACAAATAGCTTGGAGTGCATTTCATAAATTAAATAGGGTAAACAGGGTACACTAACCTATTACCTCAGTTAAAAGGAAAATTTATAATCAATACACTCTGCCTAAATAAACAATGAAGCTGAAACTAAATGAACTGATAGGATACGTGATGTTATTTCAGTGATTACAATTTCGAGTTAAATTTACAAAGAACTCAGCAGTATGAACCCTCTCCTCAGTATGACCTTGCACCCACTCTGGCCTGGATGCAACCACTGATGTGGTTGGGAAGTTTGTCAGAAACTCGCTGTAACCTCTACTGGAGCAAATTGGCCTATAGTTGTTGTAACTGGTATCTGTGGGCACTGACAGTAGTACAGAGTAGACATCAGAACTCCCCCTACACACATGTTCTATCTAGGATAGATTTGGGGACCTTGCTCGTCAAACCAGTATTTCACTGTTGCGTAGACTGTCCATACTGACATGCAGTATGTGTGGACGAACTTCCCCTGTAGAAAACATGGCAACATGATACTGTTGCTTGAAATGTAACGCATGAGGGTGGAGTCTGCTTTTGACGCACTGTTGTGCTGCCAAGAGTTTCTTCAGTCACTACCAGCCATGGTCTGAAATCATACAAGAGTGTTTCCCACCCTATGACGCCAGGAATAACACAGCTACACTTCTTCAAATCATTGCGAGATCGTTACCTTTTCCGAGATCGCCGCCCTACTTGCCAACTATAGTCATGCCAGGCAGTACATAATCCAGATTCATCACTGAAAACAGTGTGATGCCATTCACTAGTAACCCATAATCCTCTGGCACGGCGCTACTCCAAACACAACCGTAGTCTTGTGGTGTGTATGGCAGCCTATGCATTGCATAGTAATTCTCTAGTAAAGCGGCTGCTAGTTTTCCAACCAACAGTGTGAGGTGACACTGAACGTTGCAGGAAGGCCTGTTACGTGCTCTTGGCAGCTTGGTGCCCACTGTGGCACTCCTTCTCTTTTGGTGGTGAGACGTTGTCGATCTGAATCTTGACGACAAGTAAGGCAACTCTCATGTTCCCATGCTTTAAGGCATCGGGCCACTGTCCCATCCTAATTCCCCACATAACTGGATATTCCGCAATTGAACCAGCTGGTCAAATGGAGACCGACGATGAGACCCTTTCATTTCACAC